>NW_005371441.1:348803-362021 GCF_000412655.1 Myotis brandtii | reverse complement strand
GAAATAAATAAATTGCAATGATTTTATATTTTCACTTATATTTAACTTATATTAACATAATAAACTCTCATTAAATACATCAGTTTTTATAATTATTAAAATTACTGTTTAAATTATTTAAAATTATTAACAACAGCAAGAAAACACTTTAAAAATATAAAAAACAATAGATTTCTATTATAATAGCACTAGAGGCCCGGTGCATGGATTCGTGCACCAGTGCGGTCCCTTGACCTGGCCTGTGGGGATCAGGCCAAACCGGCTCTCCGACATCCCCTGAGTGGTCCCAGATTGCAAGAGGGTGGTTCTCTGGTGATGCACCTTGAAATTGGGCTCCCTCTGGCAGCTCCTGCATTGAGCAACTGCCCCCTGGTGGTCAGTGCACATCATAGCTACCGGCCAATCGGCTGGTCACTTAGGTTTTTATATATATAGATAGCTATCATGTTGAGAAAAAGGGGTACTAAAATATTAGAAATGAAATGGGAAAGACAGACAAGGAGTCAGGGGGGAGAGTTAAAAATACTGTTGACAGCCCCGGACGGTGTGGATAAGTTGGTTGGGCACCATTCTGTGCACTGAAAGGTTGGGGTTCAAGTCCCAGTCGGGGCACATGCCTGGGTTGTGGGTCAGTCCCCAGCAGGAGACATGCAGGAGGCAACTGATCGATGATGTTTCGTTCTCACATTGATCTTTTCCTCTCACCCTCTCTCTCTAAAAATCAATTTTAAAATATTTTTTTAAAAATACTGTTGACAGTTGTAAAACTCTTGAAGCTGCTGACCAGCTCAGGAACACTCAGCAAGCCATCAAATCTCTCTTAGTCCCAGCTTCTGTCCTATAAAACGGAATCATGCCACCTGCCCTATCTATTTACCTTTATTTTACAGGCTGGTCAAAAGACTTAATAGGATTTTTGTGACAGCACTTGAAAATTATAAAGTACTATAAGACAGTAAGATATTTATAATATCATTTTAATAATATAAATGGGAACAAAAAACAAAGAAGAGGACAAAAGTAAATGAGGGTGTCGGAAGAATGGGGCATGGGAGGGGTGGCCTTGTCGGTGCTGCCTGCTGCCATGTGCCCAGCAGAACAAACTCTCCTGCCCTCTCTGCCCTTTAAAATTAGAATTGTCTTGGCAATTTCTTGAATGGGCCTGACTGGTCTTACTTCCAGCTTCATGGTTTACATTTTAAATGAATGCTTGTTCTGACATGGATTTTGGAAAGTGTTAAATGTATAAAGAAATTTGCTTTGAGATTTTCACTGGCCTAAACTATGAGTTTCTGTGACATTGAAAATTTGTTTTTCTTCATTTTTATCAGAGATCGTTCATTTTTCTCCCATTATAAATGCCTCGGAGTTGGATTTGGGACCAGCATTTGTTTAATTGTCCCAAGTCATGGTTTTCAGAGCCTCAGTGGATGTGTGCACGGTGGTTCCACGAAGAATGATTGGAAGCTATGAGTTGAACTTCAGGAGAGACCGTCTCCTTGACCCTGGGTTGCTCTGGTGCAATGACTCTCTCAAACAGATTCCGTTTTGTCACTTCAATAACTTAATGACATTTAAACTCCTCACTGCAGCAAACTAGCCCCCAACCATCTTACTCTATTTTCTATCCAATCCCCCGCTGAGCCTAGGATAACACAGGGTGGCACAGGGAAACAAGTGCAGAAAGCAAACAGTCCAATTGTATGGGGAGGATGAAGGTCAAAGGGGGGTGGGCGTAGGGGGGTCGGGTGTCTCTAGGAAAAAGCAACAATAATGAAATGATGCACCATCTGGTAGGCTTGGGCTTTTTTAAAAAGTCAATTGTCATATAAATAATCTGATGGGAAACTAATTGTCTCAGTAGACAGACAGCAAGACAATTGTAACTCCAGGAAAACAAAGCACTTTGCAAGAACAAAAACATGATAGTAGCGGATTACTTGGCTTTTATAATGACTATTGTTTACTTTACAGAAACATACTAATGCAAATACCTTTATTGACTTCACTAACAATGGGTTATAGTTATTGGGAGGGTGGCAAGAAAGGAAGTGGGGGAAGACCAAATCTTCATCCAGCCTAACAGAAAATCAATAAATAATATCCAATTTAAAAAGTGACAATTCAGTAAGTATAGTAGTTAGAACTGAGAAGTTAATCATTCCCCTCAGTATACCAATTAGAGAGGTCTGTCTTCATACTCTAGATCAGCGGTTCTCAACCTGTGGGTCGCGACCCCTTTGGGGGTTGAACAACCCTTTCACAGGGGTCGCCTAAGACCATCGGAAAACACATATATAATTACATATTGTTTTTGTAATTAATCACTATGTTTTAATTATGTTCAATTTGTAACAATGAAATTGGGGGTCACCACAACATGAGGAACTGTATTAAAGGGTCGCGGCATTAGGGTTGAGAACCACTGCTCTAGATGCTCAGTGTGGAAATTTCTTACTCCTCCAGGAAACTTTGTTTAGCCAATAGCCAATATCCCAAGACAGAATATACACTTAGGTTAAGATTGATTATTATAGATAATAGATGTGAACCTCTCTTTTGAGACTTTCTTAAAATTGTTGATATTGTTGATCAATTTCTAATAAGATAGAATTAGATTATTATTTTTTACCTTATATTCCAGGGTCGACAAAGAAATCATCCTGAGACCACAGGCCCACTCCTCCCCTTTCTGGTTATCCATCGCACTTGCCTCATCAGCACTCCCTTGTCTAGTCTGTGAGGGTCATTTCAGTTCAATTGAGTGCAATCTTGAAAACTATTTCCATAGCCACATATAAACAGCAACATCTTGGAAAATTTTCAGAGAACAAATAAATAAATGTCCTCTCTCTCTCTCTCTCTCTCTCTCTCTCTCTCTCACACACACACACACACACACACACACCATCACCATCTTGTGGAACTCCTTCCTTGGGGTTCCACGTGGCACGAGGCATCTGACATATGGACTGAATGATTATGTCAGCGATGGCCTACATATAATGTTAGTAACGGCAAATTGTGTGTAATATAAAAGTTAAGTAAAACAGAAGTTTTCATACTTTTGCCCTCTATTCTAGTGAACTGCCTTTGATGCCCAACTTGAGGGTCCCAGAGTGTGTCCTTAAAGCGCTGGCCTCAAGACACTTCTCACTTTCTCCTAAATGTCACGGAAGCAGGAGGAGGGAGTGCGGCCCATCAGAGTCTCTAAAGGAAAGGGAAGCTTTAACCAGCAGCGCACACCAGACATTTCCTTGAGCTTTTTGTTCCATTCTAACATTTTATGCACATTTTGTTGTCCGTTTAAGAGCATTCTACCTATGCATGGTTTAGTCAAGTGCATTTGTGTCACAGGTAAACCTGACTCAATCCAGGCTGAGGCCTGTGTTTGGCTTGTTCAAGTACCTTATTTTTGAAGCACATAAGTAGGAAAAAGGAGTAATGTTGACCTTCAATTCATCATTGAAGAAAGCCAGCTATTGACCAAATTGTACATTGAAATGTTCCCCCAGGAGGCTCCAGATTTCCAGAAATAGTAATAGGAATTTTAAGCATCCGGGTAATAACTTTTCAACGCCATCCTTTTCATTACACAATAACCAGAGGTTGCCTTAAGCTTTGATAAGGGTCGTTGCTGCTTCTACTAACTCAGCAATTTTAAAAAGTGGGTAGAAAATATATAGTAAAGGGGGTGTAAACGAGACACACAGTGCCAGTGTGAGGGAGCAGCAAAGACACTGCTCAGATAATTTTCCATTTTCTTGTTTCGGAATGCTCATATTCTCTTGTTGCGGAAGCCTCTCGTTTTGGCAGTGCGCCAAAACAGGATAAAGGTACTAACGGGAACACAGACGCTGTCCTCAACACATGGACATAAGTAATACAAGGCAGAAGCTCAATACTGTGTCATAATGAAGTGTGGATCCTGGGCTATGGGAGTTGAGCAGAAGGAAAGACGTCTTCTAACTTAGAGAGAGAAATGGGAGTGAAGAAAGGTGTTGAAATATTGAGGGAGGAAGCATTGAGGCTGGTCCTGGGGCTGGAACTAAAAATTCCAGAAATGGACAGAAAGGGAAGTAACATTCAACTACCGGGTTAAAGCAATGATTTTGAAAAGGGATTGGCTCTACTTGTTTTTTAATGGAGAATTTAAATATTGACTTATTTGTATATTTCTAATTCTTTTTTGTTCCTGTAATTGACTGCGTATGGTGTGGCAGAAACATTTTTATATTCATTATAGTGGCAAGTTACTCTCCAAATACATCTGCAGCCATAAATAGTGCAATTTTAAACCTCATTGTGGAAACTCAGAAATGCTCCTCGCTAGTTCATAGAGTTCTACTTTGCACATATTGTTTGAATTAGTCTTCTTTGTTATGGGAAGAAAGAAAATTAAATAGTACTAAATGGTTTATAACAAAAAACAGTTGTCCTTGTCTCTCCCTCCCCTGCCCCTGGTTCTGACTCTCAAAGGAGAGCCCTTTAAGTTCATTCACTGTTTTGTCTGATAGTTACCGGTATTTCTAGATTTCTAAATGGCATGCGTATATGAGACTTTACAACTGGGACATTATCTATTGCTTACCTGTTATGCCAGAGGAAGATGTGCTGTTTCTATATCCCTCCCCCCATTTCCTCCCTTGCCGTTTTGCCAATACTTATGAAGCCTTTTCAGCTAGGTCAATAGAAGTGCTGACATCAGCATGTTCATGGAAATAATATCCCTCGGAACACCTAAGCAATCTGTTATTATGTTGCCTTTCTTGCAAAGTGTTTTATTTTCCTGAACTTATAATTGCCTTGTCTATTTTTCCCTTGATACTCGTCTACCTTTTGAAGGCTTAATTTCCCTCTATAGTTTTTTTTATTATTCAATTAAATAAGCAAGGAGGCCAGGCTGAGGTGATTCTAATGCTCGGCCCTTCAGGAATGGGCTGGCTCTGAGGGCAGGGCTCGGCTGTTAGGGCTGGGCTGGGCTATTTGAGGCTACACTCCCACCTTCAGGACGAGGCTCGGCTCTTCAGCACTAGGCTCAGCCCTTGGGGACGAGGCTCGCTATTAGGCCTAGGCTCGGTTCTTTTGGGTTCGTCTCAGCTCTCTGAGGATCTGAAGTTCGACTCCGAGGCTCTGAGGCTAGGCTAGGATGAGGCGAGCATCAGGCTTTAATGATGTCACGCTGCACAATGCACATCACAGGCTTTGTGCTAGTGCTGGCAGCGGCAACTTACAATGAGTCTAAAGGTCTGAGCACCAGACTGGCCTGCAGGGAACAGACACTCATTCCAACCCCCCCCCCCCCCGCCATTTCTTCTGACTTCCATCAGGGCCTGTCCAGAGAGCAGCAGCTGCCGTGAACTGGTTTCATTTCAGTTCAGTGTACACCAACTTTACACGGCATTATAAACACATATTTACAGATATTCCCGTGTTGGTATAATGAGGAGCAAAGACCCTTTCATCAGAAGGGCTTATTCTAGGGGTGTGCAACATTCACAAGGATCAGATCCCTTTGAGAGGGACCAGAGACTATTAAACACAAATTTACCCGGGCCATGGCAAAGCCCCAGCCTCCCCAAGATTGCCTCACAGGAAAGGACACTTAAGTGAGCACACCAGACCTCAGAGCCAGAGGTTGAAAGGGCTGCTGACTCTCAGGGAAAGGGGGCTGTGAAACTCACTCCCACACACTGAGGCTGGACACCTTGGTCCTTCTAGAAGGACAGCTATAGCTTTGGGGATAGGCTCTGCCCTTTGGGTTGGGCTCAGCTGTCTGGGACTGGCTACTATTGCAATATCTTGCAGGGTGAGAGTCCTCTAAGTCTCTCAATAGGGTTTTCTTTTCAGATGCACAAAATTCATGACTTGGGTGCTGTTTTCAGAATGCCCACAAGAGGGAGCTATTGAGAGCAACACCTTTTGAGGATGCTGTTCTCAGAATGTCCACAAGAGGGTGCTATTCAGACTGGTGCCTTTCTAGGGTGCTGTTCTCAGAATGTCCACGAGAGGGCACATTGTGACTAATGCCTTTCAAGGATGCTGTTCTCAGAATGTCCACTAGAGAGCGCGAGTGAGACCAATCCTTTACAAGGACACTGTTTTCAGAATTTCCACATGAGGGCGCCATTGAGATGAATACCTTTTAAGGTCGCTGTTCTCAGAATGTTCACAAGAGGGCGCTATTGAGACTAATCCCTTTCAAGGGTGATGTTCTCAGAATGTCCACAAGAGGGCGCTTTTGAATCTAACCTTTTACCTGGTGCTGTTCTCAGGATATCCATAAGAGGGCGATATTGAGACCAATCCCTTTCAAGGGTGCTGTTCTCAGAATGTCTACTAGAGAGTGCTAGTAAGACTAATCCTTTACAAGGTTGCTGTTCTCAGAATGTCCACAAGAGGGCACTTTTTGAACACTGCCATGCAGGGCGAGATCCTCCTATGACTGTCAATTGGGTTTTCTTTTCAGCCGCAGAATTCATTTCCAGGGTGCAGTTCTCAGAATGTCCACAAGATGGCACTAATGGGTTTTCTTTTCAGACTGGTCGAATTCACTTCGAGAGTGCTATTCTCAGAATGTCCACAAGAGGGCACTTTTGCAACATCTTCTTGCAGGGCTTGGCTTATGGGCTAAATTCTTTGGAACTAGGGTAAGGCCTTTGGGACCAGCTTCAGCTCTTAGGGGCTACTAGTCCCAACTCTTTAGGACTGGGCTAGGCTCTTCTGCACTAGGCTCAGCTCTTCAGACTGGGCTGGGCTCTTCTGGTCTAGGTTCAGGTTTTGGGGCTAGGCTCCCCCTTTCGGGACTGAGCTTTGGAACTAGTTGTAATTCCAGTTTGTTCCTGGGAGTGTGTCTGTGTAACATCCACTTACTTTGCTGCCATTTTTAATCTCTGAAATCAAAACTTTAAATTAAAAAGCAGTCTATGGTGGATAGTCATGTCCTAGGCCAGTATATTCCCTGACAAAAACCAACTTTGATCTTAACTATTGTCTTTTTGCATCTATGATAACAAACCTTTTTACCGGCAGGGTAACTTGTAACTTCCCTTTTTCTGGAACCCTCAGGGCACAACCAATGTGTCAGGCACCAGGGTGGAGACCACTGATTCACTCAGTGTTATTGTTATCTGTTAATTGTTGACAGTTAATTACCCTGCACCCACCTGTGTAAAAGAAACATGTGTCTATCCTTTTGCTTTTTATCCAATCCCAGAGGTTTCCCCACTTTGCTCTCTCCCACCTCCCTAATCTATCACCAGTGGATTGCATGTAACCCACTTCTGTCTCCTTTGATGGTAATTTATAAAACTCAGTGAAAAACCACCATTCTCCGGAGCATTATCTTAATTAGTTGAGCTTCTGCTTCCTCACAATTGTCAACAGTTTGGCTCAAATAAACTCACAAATATTCTTTACAGGCTTGAATGTTTCCTACATTAATTAACATATTTGTGCTAAGATACTGAACAGCTTTAGCCTGTGGGCCTTTGCGGAGTCTCAGAGCTTCATGAGCCCAGCCAGCCCCACCTTCTGGGCTAGATTCTTCTGTCTGCACCAGCATGTTAAATAAACATTACCATTTTCTATGTGAGCCATGATGTGAACATGTTTGGAAAGCACTGGACTAAAATATCTGGGGTAGTTTGCATTGAGTTTTACTACTTTGCATTAGGTTAAAGAATACAGTGTATCCCTGGCTGGTTTGGCTCAGTGGATAGAACGCCGACCTGCGGACTAAAGGGTCCCAGGTTCGATTCCGGTCAAGAGCACATGCCTGGTTGTGGGCTCTATCCCCAGTGTGGGGAGGGAGGGTGCAGAAGGCAGTCCATCAATAATTCTCTCTCATCATTGGTGTTTCTATCTCTCCCTCTCCCTACCTCTCTGAAGTAAAAAAAAAATATTTTAAACATAAAATAAAAAAGAATACACAGTGTAGATCACAGATGGAACAGAAAAAGAATATAGATGAACAATGGGTTGGAGACAGAATGACCAACAGATGAAGACACCATCCTCAGATATATTCTTATTTCCACTGAAGCTAACAAGCTTTTAGAAGAATTGCTCTAGTAGATGGTACTGGTAACCTGGATCACACCCCTTTGCTCCCTTCTAATTTCAGTCTCAACTCGCATGGTCATTTTCATGTGAGCTCACACTAACAGTGTCTCCCTCAATACAGCTCTGCCAGGTCTTTCTCCTTTGTGCCTGGGGGCCTTTTCGGAGGCTATAGGAGCTCCTGAAAGTGTGTGGGTTACTGTCTATGAGAGAACAGGTGCCAACAGATGAGTTCTCTGCCTGTCTTCTTCTGGCGGACAGTCCTGCGAGAGGTCCGCTGTTTCAGGGGACAGCCCACAGAAATGGCCACTGTCGTCTATTCCAGGGACCTTCATGCTGCCTTTTGTATTGTTGTTTTTACTCTCTCTACTACTTCACGGCTGATTTCCGGGATTCCCTCCAAATAACCCACCTGCAGTCGAGTCTTTGTCCCAGACTCTGCTTTTAGAATAAGCCATCCCTGAGAAAACGCAGTACTTAAAGTAACCTTGAGCAATTATGAATTTTTGCAAATAGAGATAAGGGGGCAGACATGAGAACTCAACATGTCAGTGCACACCAATGTAGCACAAGAACCATAAAACCAGCTACACCTGGAAGATGAGGAAGCTTGGCCCAAGAGCATTCTCTTACCATAACAAAATCCTTTCCAGTGATTTCCTAAGGACAAAGGTAACTTCTGGACATTGATATGTAACAGGTTGTTGTTGTTTTTTCCATTTTACGGCCATTTGTGTGGGTCCCTGAGAAAGGCCCTTATACTCTGTCCCAATGCAGAGCTAAATCCCCGATATAATAAACAAAAGACCCTCCACCTGAACTTGGGGATCCAACAGCAGAGGAAACTGGGTTCTGATTCCCAGTTGGAATTCTGAGGGAAGACAGTTTGCAGTGCCCGATGCCTCACGGGACATTCACTAGAGAAGGAACAGTGAGTCACATCTACATCGAGAGAGGGTCTGAGGTAGCCACCTGCCTTCCCTCCCCATGGCAATGACCCTCCTCACTGAGGCTGGGCAGCGGGAAGTTTCCTGTGAAGGTTTCCTGGGAATGCTCAGGAGAGGCTGGCTGATTTGGGACAAAACTACAGATTTTTCTGAGGCCACTGTAACTGGAGGTGTTTCAGAGTGTCTGCAGGGATGGCTGCTGACAGTGTGGCTGGTGTGGCCAGAGGCACCCGAAGGCTGACAGGGATGGCCTAGCTGAGGAAAAGACACTGTATGGATGCCATCGGCTAAGGACCAGAAGTCTCCTCCAAGACTCCTGGGCAGCATAGCTCTTGTGCAATTTAGACCCCACAGTCCCGAAGGCCAGCCAAGGCACAGGGAAGTATGGTGACGGGACTGTCAAGATGATAGTGGGTTTGCCCTACCTGGTTTGGCTCAGTGGAAAGAGTGTCGGCCTGCGGACTGAAGGGTCCCGGGTTCGATTCCGGTCAAGGGCACATGCCCGGGTTGTGGGCTCGATCCCCTGTAGGGGGCATGTGGAAGGCAGCCCATCAATGATTCTCTCTCATTGATGTTTCTATCTCTCTTTTCCTTCCTCTCTGGAATCAATAAAAAATACATTTTTAAAAAAAGATAGTGAGTTTAAACTGGAACTAACTGAGTCTACCTTAAGTTTGTCCACATTTTATTTCTAACTTAACAGATGTTAAATCAAATTTCTCCATCACATACTATTGATTGTTTGAATCTAACCCCAAAACTTAACATTTGTCTTAATTAAATTTCAATCCATTACTACATCATTTGACATCTTTTGAATCACAATTTAGCCATTTCATACTTTAGCGCTGTCTCCAAGAGGAAATAATTTTATAATTTAAACATTTAATTCTCTATTCAGACACAACCTTAATAAGAAATTTCCTACCAAAAGACTTTGTCCCATCATCACCATCAAACATAAATAAAACACAGCAAAATTTCTAAGTAGGCTTCTTTTCTTGTGGCAAGAGCAGAAATGGAAAGAAGAAAATAATGTATTTTTTTTAATTTAAGGATTTTAAGATTACTGAAGAAATCAAATAAAAAATATTCCTAATGCAGAACTACTGCCATCTTAAGGCTGCAGCCCAGTATTACAAATCAGCTTTTGGTTCTATTTACCTAAATGACTAATATTTAAATGACATAGAGATTAATTTTTAGGCATTTGTGTATTTCCTCTTTTTTCTAAATTACTAAATAACTTTTATTGTTTCCCTTAAATAAATTTTATTATCCAGAGATGTGTATATTGGCTTAGATTATATAAAAGGTTAAACGTTACATTGTTTACTCTGATATATTTAGAAACACACATTTTAACCTATGACCATTTTTCACTGTCCCAAAATAACAGGTTGGTAAATGACAATTACAATATAGGTGTTAACATATGTTATTATAAATCCACAAAAGATCATTTACTAAGTAATTTTAGAGTCTAAAACTTAAGCTGGCTGTTCACAAAGTTATTGTTTAAGTAAGTAACAAATTAAGTAAAAGGCAGACCTAAGTTAAAGTTAAATTATAGAATTATATTTATTAAAATGCAGTTCAGTTATAAGAATAAAATTGAATTCTAGAAAATTAGCAATATATATCATTACTTCTTATTTCTGAGAATTTCTAAATTATTTAATAACTTTCTAGTTGCAAGAACTCAGTACATGGAAAACTAAAAAACAAAACAAACAAACAAAAAAAACACTAAAACTTTACATTGTATTAATATCATATACAAGTAAAAGTACCAAAATCTTAAAAACCAACAAATAACTTAAGCCAAAGTTTCTGCCATTTAGGGATTTTCAAATAGCAAATATCTGCTACCTTTGTCACAACGACATTGACTAGAGTCAAATCTCCTTACTGACCGTACTAGTCCGCTCGGACTGCCGTAGCAGAATACCCCAGACTGGGTGGCTTAAACAGCAGAAAATCATTTTCTCACATTTCTGGGTGTCGGAAGTCCAAGATCAAGGGGCCAATAGGATTGGTTTCTGGGAAAACCTCTCTTGACTTTCAGACTGTCACAGGGCCTCTCCTCTGCACATGTGCATCTCTGGGGTCTCTTCCAGGCACACTGAATTAGGAACCCACTCTTATGACCTCACTGAACAATAAACTCCCTTTCTCCAAATGTAGGGCTTGGGCCTTCATCATAGGATATGGAGTAAACACATCTGTCGACTCCCTTCCACATTTCTCCACACTCCCTCCCCTTTGGCAACCATTCGCCTGTTATCTACCGTATATCTAAGGTTCTGTTTCTATTTTGTTTATTAATTTGTTTTGTTTTACATTCTACATATAAGTAAATTCATATCAATTATAGGATAGGTATAGGTATAGGTATAGGTATAGATACTAGTATATTGCCAGGGTTCTTGTTCCAGCATTAAGTAGGGTTCAGGAATCTGGAGAAGGCTGTGGGTAGATTAAATAGGAGTCCAGAGACGAAATATAATTTTGAAAGGCATTAGGGGGTCAGAGGATCCTAGTTTAAAGGAATCTAAGATCTAAGATTTCCTCGTCTCAGGACCCCATGCTTTTTATTAATACAACTTGTCCTGAGGCAAGGCAGAGATATACACTTCAAAGGGTCAGGGTTTGGTACAGAATCCATTGTCAGATTTGGGGGAATTAGCCTACGGCTCTTCAGGTGTTTGGCCAGTAGGAGGCAATAACATGTAGATTAAGATGCCCTGAGCTGTCTGGCAGCCAAGCAATCATTCCTTTTCAGGTTTGGGGAAATGCCCTCAGCCATTCCCAACAGGTGACTACATATGTGACTCAGCCCTTGTTGAGTCCCCAAGTTCCATCAACCTTTTGATGAAACTCTTGATATTATGACCTGCTGGAATTGGCTTCCGGCTATATATCACATCTTCTTTATACATTCATCTATCTGTTAGGCAGGGTAGATAGCTGTTAAGGCAGGAGGAAGAAAAGGAGGAGGGAAAAAATGAGGAGTTTATCTCACCTACTGAAAAAAGAAGTCAGCAGTCTTGGGACTTGCCAAGGTAAAATTGTCAGATGTTTTCATAAATTCTGGGGAAAGCCACAACAAAATAAAAAGGGGGACCTTGAAATCTAGTCCATCTGGTAGGGGAACCTTGAAACCTGTAGGGGGAAGAAGTATAAAACCCTTGAACCCCCACCAGAAAGCCCTTTCAGCCTATCTGAGTTGCCGGCTTGTGCTTTCTGCCAAGTGTATTCTTAACAAATTCTCTTGCTTTGCTTCCTTAATAGATTCGCTTACTTTGCTTAAACACTGTTTTCTGTCACTCATCTGAATTTTTTCTCCTGAGCGGGACAAGAGCCAAGGAGGGGAGAGCCCCCTCTGACTGGGGTTGCTCTCCAGGAACATATTGATGGACCCCTAAGTTGGCTATCGTAAAGTAATGCTGCAATGAACATAGGGGTGCTTATACTTTTCAAATTAGTGCTTTTGATTTCTTCATATAAATACCTAAAGGTGGAATTGTTGGGTGAATGGCACCTCTATTTTCAAGTTTTTGAAAACTGTTTTCCATAATGGCTGCACCAGTTTCCATTCCCACCAACAGGGCATGAGGGTTCTTTTCTACAGCTTCCCTCACTAGCACTTGTTGTTGGTTGATTTGTTGACGATAGCCATTCTGACAGGTGTGAGGTGACAGCTCATTGTGGTTTTTAATTTGCATTCCCCTGGTGATTGGTAATGTAAATCTGTTGGCCATTTGTCCTCTTTGGAGAAATGTCTATCCAGGTCCTTTGCTCATTTTGTAATTGGATTGGTTAGTTTTTGGCGTGTTTTTTACTTAGGAATTTACTACGGCATATAAAGTTTCTGGTTCAACCCATGGTCAAAGATCTCCTAGGCAAAAAGATCTTCCAAATCCTAGGCTAATACTAGTATCCTCCGAGGAACCTAAGTGGATAAAATCGTCTCCATATTCTTCTACTATTGGTTCAAGTCTAACTTTACAATCTGTTTCCCTGGCGCCTTCAAAAGGAAGGGGAGCCCCAGTTAACTTGGTGGCAGGGCTACGTGCCAACAGGGGCTTACCTGCACCCTCCGTTCCTGCAGCCGCGGCACAGCCCCGGGTCCCATCCTGCCCTCGGGCATCCTGGGGGCAGGAGCGGGCTTGCGGGGTGAGCAGCGAGAGACCGCACACCGGCCATC
>NW_005371441.1:295948-348398 GCF_000412655.1 Myotis brandtii | reverse complement strand
CCCGGGGCCCCCCCGGGGCGGTGGGCACGGGCTGCCGGTAGTCAAGTTTGAGAGGGGGTTCCGGAAGAAAAGGGGGGGGAAGGAAGGACAAACGGTGCACGATCGGGCAGGCTAAACAGTTCCTAGGGCAGAGGAAGGGCGGGGCTAGGGGAACTGGGGTGCCCTCTGCAGATCCCAGGCCTTGGGACTTGTCTGCAAGTCATTTTGGGCACCAGCAGCGCGCCGCCGCCGCCGCCGCCACCCGGCTAAGGGCTTGGATCTTCCTCGGCAGCATTTTTCCTTTCGCACGTCCACGCGACCACCTGTCAGTTTTTAGCACCGCCGTCAGGGACAGATTGCATAGTGTATTGGAAGGAACATTAGCCAACAAGTCACTAAGATATCTTAGCCCTAATTTTGCCTTCCAGCAAGAGAAGAAAATAACCATCGCACACCTACTACGTGCTCCATGCACCTTGAATAAGTTTAATCCTAACGACAGCCAGCGAAGTGTGGGTCCTCACTGTGCTTTGGAAGGGAGGGGGCAGTGGAGTATGTGTGACTCCACACCTGTACCCTAATCCCCCCCCCCAATTCCTTTGATTTTCACAAAACATTGTGAAAAACTAGCAGATTTTGTTTTGTTTTGTTTTTTGGTCAAAGATCTACACACCCAAACAGAAAAAAATGAGTTAAGAGCACAGTGTTTCCAAGCAAGGACTCCTCAGCCAGTCTACCAGCTCCTCTGTTACTAGTTCTGCGTCTTAATCTGTGTCTATTCTCAGTTTCCCCATCTGTAAAATGGGACCAATAACTGGATTTACTTCACAAGGTTGTTACAAAGATTAGATAGGTAATAGATGTATAATGCTTAGAGCCGTGCTGGCATACAGGTAAATTCCACTTGTCTGGCAAGTACAAGTGTTGCTTTTATGGTTACCACCCAAAGCACTTTAAAGCCTCACCCGATTTGAGTAGAGCTCTAGGCCATTGGTGCAGACATCGCCCAGGCTCCACACTGGTGAGGTAAGTGTCCCAATAAGCAATGCAGGTACCCGTCAGAGGTCGAAAAGGAGCTGGAATCACTTGAGTTTTCTATGCACAGATGCTAAACAAAAATAGTGTGCTGTTCCTCTACTATACTTCTCTGCTTTCCCTCTGTACAGATGTTCCCTTACTTATATTGAGAGTTAAGAAGGCTTTTCTTTACTACTTAATTCTTTGGCCACTAATTCCTCTAGGTCTTCTTTTTTTTAAAATATATATTTTTATTGATTTGAGAGAAGGAGAGATAGAAACATCAATGATCGGCCGCCTCCTGTACGCCCTCAAGCCTGTAACCGGGCATGTGCCCTAACGGGGAATTGAACAGTAACCTCCTGGTTCATAGGTCGAGGCTCAATCTCTGAGCCTCACCAGCTAGGCCTCTAGGTCTTTGGTTCATATTTTTCTTCCCTCTGTGTCTTTAAAATCCCCTCCTGGCTCACATTTTCTGCATCTCCTCTGTAGTCACCTTCATTTGGGAGAAATATTGTTAAAAACCACTGTCATGTTAGAGCCAAAATTATGCATGTGCGAGCATAAGATTTTAGAATATAAGATCCTTGAAGACAAGGATTCTTTACTACACACCTCAAATGTATGTGATGCTTAAAGGTTGGAAACAGTAGCCTAGTGTGCTTTGGAGCCTGTTGGGTTTAGAAATCTTTCATGAAGGGCCTGCTGTGGGCTGAACACTGTAGTGGAGTTGGGGATACACAGGTAACACTCAGGCCTTCAAGTGGCCTTGCAGTGAGCTGAGTGCTAAAAGGTTGGTTGGGGTCCCCTGTGGTGAGGGGTTTCAGAGGCACAGGGTCCCCTGCTTTCCTCAGCACCAGTGTTCTCTGCTTCTCCCTGCACGTTGGCCCCATTGTCTCCTGTTACAGAAGTGTCTCCTCTGAGAGGGAAGAAACACAGCTATGGGTGCCCGTGTTGGCAGCCTGAGAAAGGGCTCCTTGTCTCAGGAAGGAGCCTGACCCCATTGGAAGCATGTTAGTCGTCAGTATTGCCACGGGGGTGAGAAGCGCTGTCCAAAACGGGATAAAGTGCCTTGACCAGAGGCAAGTCTAGCATCCCCGGGTCCCATCCGGTGCAGTGGGCACGGGCTGGTGGAGCCCAGCCGGTAGTCAAGTTTGAGAGAGGGTTACAGAAGAAAAGAGGGGAGGGAAGGACAAATTGTGCACGATCGGGCAGGGGAAACAGTTCCTAGGGCAGAAGTATGATTTACTTTGGTCCACTGAAACTGACCAAGGTGGGAGGATGTATACCTTGAAAATGGGCCAATGCTGTGAGTCAGGGCCTTTTTTAAAACCGCTACGTGACTGATAAGAATAGCAATACCTAAGCTGAATTTACTTGTATGCCAGGCACAGCTCTATCTTTACATCCGTTAATCCCATGGCACTGGTTTCTTGCAGGCAGGATCATGTCTGTGTGTGTGTTTTATGGTCCTTAGTATGTTGCACTTCAGAATGACTCAGTACATGTGCATTGATATTTTGGAATGATTGAATAAAAATCTATATAGCAGGTAAAGGAGTAGTGTTCAGTCATCTGTAGGCTTCAGGAATCCCACTCTGTCCTACAGGCTTGGAATTTCTGGGTGGTTTTAAGAACCATCACCTGTAGTTGTGAATCACCAACAGGGTGGAGAACTGTTGACATAATGTGTGTCGATTTACAATTGACGGTCTAGGACAGGGGTGGGCAAACTTTTTGACTCGAGGGCCACAATGGGTTCTTAAACTGGACCGGAGGGCCGGAACAAAAGCATGGATGGAGTGTTTGTGTGAACTAATATAAATTCAAAGTAAACATCATTACATAAAAGGGTACGGTCTTTTTTTTTTTAGTTTTATTCATTTCAAACGGGCCGGATCCGGCCCGCAGGCTGTAGTTTGCCCATGGCTGCCTTAGCCCCTAACTTCAGCCACGTACCCCCTGAACGTGTCCCCTCCCCTCTGGATTCACCCACCTGAGTGCTCCTCTTGCAGATGTCAGTGAAAACATCACTTCAGGGAGGCCTCTCCCACTCCTTTGCCTGCCTGTCCTTGCTTCCCCCCGTGCCATCCCATGCTGTCTAACCGTGTCTTGGGTTAGCATCTGTAGAGGAGGGTCAGGCCGCTCAGTGTGGGTCAGACACACGGCTGAGTCTGGACCCTGACCTCTGCCTGCCTCAGGTTCAAGTGCATGTGATGCTGGCCCAAGAACACTCTGAGGGAGAATGGGTTGGGGCTGATGTAGACCTCCATCCACCTTTTGCCTGCTTTCTGTTTGGTATGCACAGTTCTTGGAAAATTGAGCCAGCTCTTTAAAGACAAAACAGATATTTCACTCCAAAAGCTGGGATTTTGTTGTTGGTGAGAAGTCAGATCTGTCAACAACCAGCAAAGCGTTTTTGTTGCTTTGCTGCTTTGTGCTTGCTTCCAGAGGCTTCTGTTGCTCTTTTTCCTGTTTTTCTTATGGTGGAAAAATGAGAGGTATTTCCTGTACCTGATGGAGGTTGCAGATTCCTCCTCGGGAATCACCTGCCCGGTGCCCATGTGTATTTCTCTTTGAGACGCCTTTATGTCAAATTGCAAGACTAAAACAATTAGGTAACCCATTTGATGTCCTGTATTCAAGAGAAAACAATCCATGGGTTGGGGTACAGTGCCTCCCCAGCAGTGGACCGCTCCCCAGAAGGATTTTGGGCAAGAGTGAGCTGAGAGAGCATTAGAGGAGGCAACACAGAAACAACATGACTGGCCAGGAGGTCAGGGATTCCCTTATAAGGCTGACAGGTAAGGTAAGCTAAACCGGAGTTGGAGGATTGCGATTGGTATATGCTAGGTTTCCTTACAGGTGTGTTCCCCGTAAGTGCAGGTGAGCAAAGCTATTATAGGTGAGCTGTAGACAAAGCTCTGGGTGGTTTTTCTTTACTACTTGCTTCTTTGGCCACTACTTCCTCTAGGTCTTTCTTTTCTTTTTTCTTTTTTTGGCTCTAACATGACAGTGGTTTTTAACAATATTTCTTCCAAATGAAGGTGACTACAGAGGAGAAGCAGAGAACACTTAGCTTTAGCTTTGTGACGTGGGCTGGGCCACTGGGGCAACCTCCACTTTGTGGCCCTGATACAAGAATTAACTTTATCACCTGAGGTGGGGCCTTTCGGCAAGGCTGGACCAAGCATAGATGTGATCATAAAGTGGTCAATATGTTTATTGTCTCCGTCATGTGTTGAATAAGTTTACAAAGCTTTGCCAAGTCTTAATGATCTCCATTCCCTTGGAATTCAGGAGAAAGATGAGTAATTGTCCTTGGTTGTATAATTGTATACTGATGATGGTACGATTTTGGAGGGGGAAAAAAAGACACTACAGGTACTGGGGGCTCGTAAGGGTGGTTTAATGGCTTGTGAAGGGCATTAAACTGAAGAGCTTTGTAATTAAGATCTTCCCTTCCCCCACTGTCCCGTGAGTGATTCCATCCGGTCTTCAGGTCTGTGAAATTCAGAATGAATAGTGAATTTTATATTTAACCTCTCTTTTTTCTTTCCCTTTGCCTACAGCTCATTTATGATAGCTTTGCTCAGTTCCTGGTGAAAGAGAAAGGATATGACAAGGAATTGCTCACTGTGACTCCAGAGGATTGGGACTTCTGGTAGGTCCTTGTTTTTAAGGTTTGCACATCCCTTCTGATTTCTAATTGTTGCTGATAAAACTTTAATGCCTCCTCTTCTGTGGAGGCAGAAAGTGAAATGTGAAATTGAGTCAAAGGACAAAATGCCTTCTCTACTAAAAAATGTTATGTTTAATGAATGAATGTCCTTTCTACTTTAAGTTTAGACTCAAATATGAAAACAAGCCAAGAGGGCATGTGACTAATGTGGATATTTTCACATGGTTAAATTTGTCATTATTAAGAGTTTTGGAGGTTTTAAGAGCTATCTCTAAAATTTTATCTTTTAAGAAGTTTTGTTTTATTGCTCTTCAAATACAGAAGTATAGCAGAAGAAGAGTCATGTTTTGGATACGTATCTGAATTAGGACATTTGGTTTTTCTGTAATTGGACAGACATTCCTTTGTCTAAGACTCTTATTCCCTTTCTGGGTTAGGATTCTCAAGGCTTCCTTTGTCTTTCTTCCTCATTTAGATGACAAAACCAAACGATAATCCTGTTAGTGGTCTAACAGGATTATCTACATTGTTTAGTTGAAAATTAATAATAATCCTAAAACACATAAAAAATCCTAAAGCAACGATGTTCCTCCGTTATGCATTCCTCCAATGTTTGGTTAGCCCTTTGTTATTCAATCCCTTTTGTAAAGGAGAAGCAGAAACATTTTACTATATGAATCTGCTGACTCTGGAAATTTTACTATGGACCAAAGTAAATCATACTTCTAAAGTACCTGCCATTTTTTGTTTAATTCCTTTGGTATTTGTTGGCTATTATAACTCCTTGCTTTTATTATTTATAATAATGCATCTGTATCCATTTTTCTCCCCAAACTTAATATTTGACTTTCTTTTAGTTGTTTTCAATAATATACCTTGCCCAGAGGGCTAGTTTTATAACCTGACCTAAATTAAGGCAAATTCTAAAGAGTAAGGAAAGACTCTGGCTAAAATCTGAACTTGCAGAATATGAATGTGTGTGTGTGTGTGTGTGTGTGTGTGTGTGTGTGTGTGTGTGTTATTTAATAAAAACATTTTCACTTTTAAAAAAATCCTCACCCAAGGATGTGTTTTTCATTGATTTTTTTTAAGAGAGAAAGGAAGGGGGGGAGAGAGAGAGAGAAAGAAACATCGATGTGAGAGAGAAACATGGATCGGTTGCCTCCCAGACACTCCCCAATTGGGAATCAAACCCACAACCTAAGTATCTGCCCTGACCGGGATTTGAACCTACAACCTTTTAGTGTTCAGGACAATGCTCCAACCAACTGAGCCACCGAGCCAGGGCACCATTTTCACTTTTTAACAGAGACGTGCAATGAGGTTCATTTTTGCTTCTCTTTGAGTTTGTATTTCTCTTTTTAAAAGTTTAAGAATTTTAGAAAGTAAACATGCTGTCCTTCGTTTGTTCACATAACAGTTTTCTTTATATGCTTTCTCTGTGGATGATATTTAATTTTAGAGTCCTTGGATATTCTTAACTGTATGATTAACGTATCATTCCCCTGGATGGGAGAATGCCTTTTTTGCATTGTGACTTTTTGAAAATATAAATTATTATCTTTTGAGTTAGGTAAATGCATGAATTGATTGGGAATCAAACATTTCTGTTTTAGTTGCAAGGGCTTGGCCTTGGATCTGGAAGATGGAAACTTCATTAAACTTGCAGATAATGGCACCGTCCTCAGGTAATAAAATGTAGTTGTGAAGTCAAGGCTTTACTCTTTTCAGGACACTTATTACTCTGTAATATTTTATCGTTAAGATTATATATATATATATATAATATGCTTAGTGTCCATCTGGGTAATGACATCACATAGCAACGCCCGGCTTCCTCTCCCTAGCGACTAGCCGCCTCGGAGTTTCTTCAGCCCAAGAACACAGGTGGAAACATTTTACACTTTAACCAAATGTCTGTGAAGCGTGTTCCCTGTGCCTCATCTCATTTGATCCTCACAGAAGTCCTGGAATAGGTAGATAGGAGACTTGGTGGAATCCTATTTTCTTTTCATTAGCCGGAAAATGGAGATTTAGAAACTTGACCCGACTAAAAAGAAGCAAGAAATAGTGGACCTTGAAAATGACTTCAGATTTTCTTACTGTGCAGAATATAGTCAAACACTGCTGCAGTTAAATATTTTACCCTTTGTTCTCCCTGCGGTATCTACAATAATAATTTGCTTCATGTTGATATTTACTGCTGTGTTGCTGACAATTACCTGAAAGAGAAGTTGGGGTGCTTCACTGGGCTGGAAAAAGTTTAGCTAAGTCAGAAAGCAGGTCTAATTAAGCAAGTTTATTCTGTATCTATAAGAGGCTAAGTTGACTCGCGCATGCACGATACATATAAAGCTCTCACTGACACCAATCGCATGCATGTGTTTCGATCTGTTATTGTTGATTGTGAATTTGGTTGACATTTCTATTATAGAGAAAAGGTGAATAGCAATATTAAAATATTTCTTCTAATTAATTTCCTTCCAATGTGCACAAATTCGTGCACCGGGCCACTAGTAGTTAAATAAGATCATTATTTTAGTCAGATGATAGGTCATCTGTGTGCCTGCATGTCTTTGTATGAATCCTTTGAGCCATTTAAATAACAAATCTGAGCATTAGGCTTCAACATCTAGTTTCTTTAAATTTAGCTCATTAGAAATATTTGCAGGAAATACAGTAGAACGTTAATAACTTGCTTCCCGTCATTGCCCACCCTTACTGCAAAGGAGCTTGGGAATTACATTGTGTTAGGTGGGTAGGTACCTGGAATAAAGTAGGACTTATTTTTACTAAGGTCGAAGGAGAGAATGGATATGGGATAGGAGTTTATGGTCTGTGCAAACTTCTCTTCCTCCATTTATCCAAATTTGCCCCCATCATGCAGGATTCTGTGGTATCCCAGCTCTTTCTGGAAGGTTTTTCAAGACTTTTCAAATCTTCCTCAGTCTCTCCTGCACTCACTGCTGCCTCCCTTTCCTTCCCTCCTTTCAGGGTGAGTCCAACCCTTTGAGTGTTGGTAAAAGTAGGGCACGCATTTGAGAAGCAGTTGCTGTCACTGCTCTGAGCCTTAGAGAGGGATCATGGAGTGAGCATCTATCTTTCCCCCAATGCTGATAGTACAGTACGTCAGCATGGCCATGCAGCTGTGCGATTTATTATCCTATATAATAAAAGCCTAATATGCTAAGTGTCCGACTGTTTGTTCGACTATTTGAGCAGTTACTATGACATGCACTGACCACCAGGGGGCAGATGCTCTGACCGGTAGGTTAGCTTGCTGCTGGGGTCTGGCCAATCAGGACTGGGTGAGATGGGCTGGACACGCCCTGGAGCCCTCCTGTGGTCCCTTCCAGGCCCTGATCGTTCACCAGTGGGGTCCCTCAGCCTAGCCTGTGCCCTCTTGCAATCCGTGCACCGGGCCTCTAGTTTATACTAAGAGTCCAAGGAAAGGGTGCTCAGAGCAGGTTACTTCTTATACATACTCTCCCTTTTGATATATCATATTTTTTGCACATTACAAATTCTTGCTCTCCCCCAACTTTCCCTTAAGGTGCCTCTAGCTACAGCTGTTGGCGTGGCCCCACTTCTGATTATTTTGTTATTCATTTGCATGTTTTTCCTTGGGCAACAGAGATAGAGTGTATGTATGCATGTATCTATATCTATATTTACATACATACACACAGTGTAGCTTTGACTTTGACCTTTAACTTTGCTATCATTTTAGCACAATGTACTTGTCTATCTCAAATCCTTGAGTTAAAGAATGGAAAGCATCCACAGTTTTGCTTCTTTCTTTCATTGTCATGTCAGTTCATCTCCCCTCCCCACATCCCTCCTGCAAGTCTGACCCTCTCCATTCAAGTTCTAGCTGCCCTGCAGCTTCTCCTGAACTGAGCTTATCTCCTTCATGCCTGCTTCCATTGAATATAGGAGCTTCCTTGTCTTATCATAGTTCCCACTCAGGATTCTCCCATCGCTACATACCACTTTCTAAAACATTGACCTCCTTATAAAAAGAAACCTATTTGTGATTTTTCCTCCGTTTCTTTTTCCCTTAATTTTGCTTTGCTATCATAATATAACCCCAAGCAAAGAAAAATGATACTCTGTAGCATTATCATGTCTCATAATAAACTACATAAAATATCAGCTGTTCCTCTATAGGCTAAGAGGCTTTCCTCAGGACCAACTGATGCAAGGGCAATATTGTGAGCACAGGAAATAGCTACATCCTGTCTTGCTGGTCCAAGTTTTGTCACATTTATCTCACTGCCATCCATTGTATTTTTAGCTACGTTATGTCCTTGAATGGGCAGGATGCTCGCTCATCTTCACAGTCTCCTGTGCCCACAAGCTGGCCACCCCCAGGTGGACCTGGTGCAGCTCACACGCTAACTCTCCTACCTGCTGCTTTCTCTCTCCTTCTCCCTGACCAGTCCACACAGTTGTTTTTTAATTGTTCCAGTTAGGTTCATCTTATCTTCACAGTTACATGACCGTTTCTTAGGAAAGGGTCGTGTCATATTCCTTCCAGAGAGGTTATAGTTTATAGTTTCTATGTTATAGGTCCACATTGTGAGCTGCTACTGATCACTTGCTCGTTGGTGGATGAATGAAGAGCTAGAGCTGTCAAGAGAAATGCCTTACAGATTCCTAAATGGGGAAGTCATCCAATTGAAAACAGAAACAAATAGAACTTTTGTTAATTTTAGAAGGGATCCACAATAGCAAGGCTGGAGGGCGGGGTGTTCAAGGGAGCCATTGACGAGCATTGTCCCTCATCTCCCCAAACCAGGGCTAGCCACGGCACCAGGATGCTGGCCCCCGAGGAGCTGGCCAAGGAGTACGGCGGGAGGGAGTGGAAGTACTTCATGTCTGACACTGGGATGGCTTTCCGATCAGGTATGTCTCACGTGGACAGCACTGCCATCCCCTCTCCTTTTCTTTTGGACCCTGAACCTGCTACACGAAGACATGAAGAAGGCCTTTCTCGTGTCCTGCTGGGCATGACGTACATGGAAGCAACTGTGGTTTTATAGAAATAGGATGTATTTTTCTTCCACATCTGTCTGATTTCTCTTTAGCAGTTGGTTCTATGTTAATTAAGGTTTGGTTGATACTCCTAGCACTTGTTCTAGAGGAAAAAGACTAGCACTTAGGAGTAATTCATCCCTTAGCAATCTGTATTTTTATCAGTTTGTTATGGGCTCAGTCCTTACTTTTATTTCTCCATCCTCACTGCTTTCTCTTTTCTAAAATTTTCCTTCAGTTTTTAAAAATATATATATTTTTTTATTGATTTCAGAGAGAAAGGGAGAAGGAGAGAGAGATAGAAACATCAATGATGAGAGAGAATCATTGATCAGCTGCCTCCTGCACGCCCCACACTGGGTTTCGAGCCCGCAACCTCGGGCATGTGCCCTAACCAGGAATCGAACCATGATTCGGTTCATAGGTCGACGCTCAACCACTGAGCCATGCTGGCCAGGCTAGAATTTTCCTTTTTACTACCAGTTCTAGTATCTTTTCCCTTCATCTTTTCTTTTTCTTTATTTTAAATGATTGTATGCATTTTTTTCCAGTCTTTAAAGAGCTTCACCATGGGTACACATGGAAAGATTTTTCAGAAATTTTTTACAGACATAGATATGCATAAAGTAAAACATTGTTATAACCAGACCTTATTAAAAGTCATGATTACTGGTTTTTCATTTTTCCTAAATTTTTTTGCCATTTTCTCCCACACTACAATTTTGAAATGCATCTGTTGTCCTTTAGAAAATATAATAACCTGGAAATAGTTAGTCCTTATCTTGGTTGTGTTTCCTTTCTTTGTTACATTTGCAGTCTTTTGAGAGCTTTGTTTTTGTGGAGAGATGAAAATTGCAGGAAGTATGAGTATTCTTGATAAAGTAAGTTGATAGGCAATGCTGAGACTTCACATTGGGGTTAGACATAGAATGCTTTCGCACATGTCAGCTCAGAATAACTAGCGGAAGTTAAATGGGCAGATAGCCTTTTAGTCAAGGGGGGATGGAGAATTGTTGTCTCTCCGGGTACAGGTGGTGGTAAATAACCCAGAGAAGCGAGGCACACAGCTAAGTTCTGACATCCATTCAGTAACGGGGAGTGTTTTAAAGAATAAAGTATTTCCCAGCTGTCAAAGGACATTCGCCCACTCTGAGCCATCTGTGTACTCACCACTCAGCCCGTTCTCCAGGGGGAATCAGCAGCTTCTTCTGGTGCTGAATTTGCCCAGGAGCCTCTGAGGATGGCCTGGAAGGTTATCTGCTCTTCATTGGGTTGGTTAGGGAACTGTTTTCACTCCAGGTGCCTGGTGGTCAGGCGGTGACATACCAGAGGCCTGTTGTTTCTACAAAATACTAACAAGCTAATGCTTTTAAGAAAATACTAACCCAGCCGGTTTGGCCCAGTGGATAGAGCGTCGGCCCACGGACTGAAGGGTCCCGGGTTCAATTCCAGTCAAGGGCACGTGCCTTGGTTGCAGGCTTGATCCTGGCCCTGGTCAGTTGCATTCGGGAGGCAACCAATCGATGTTTCTCCCTGTGTCTCTCCCCCTCCCTTCCACTCTCTTTAGAAATCAATGGAAAAATATACACTTATTTTTTTAGTGTAGAGATATATAAAAGAAGAAAAATGGCCTGTGGTTCTACAACCCAGTTAAACTTTATTTACATTAAAAAAAAACACACAACAACAATGTGATCATATGCTTAGGAGATTTAAAAAGTATAGAAAGGAATAAAATGAAGAGAAATTATGTCCAACCCCTGCCCCTCAAAATTCCCCTTTCCAAAAGCTTATTTTTTTAAAATTATACCACAGGGATCATACATTTTTCTGTACTTTGCTCTTTGTAGCTTACATCTTAGCGATCCTGTCACATCAGCACACACACGGATATACCTCATTCTTTTAAATGCTGGCATCCAGCGCCTGAATCACGATTTATTTTCTCAGTCCCCTGATGGGGACATTGAGGTTGTGTCTGATGTTCGGCCATTACAGACAAGCCTGCAGTCACATTTTTCATACGTGTACAGTTTTCAGTTTCGTAAGTATATCCAGGGTGAACTCCTAGAAGTACAGATGCTCTCAGGATATGCAGGCTTAAAATGTTGATTAATATGGCCAAATAGCATGTTTCTTTACTTGCCCTTTCCTTGTATTCATTGAGTCTATTTATCTCCGAGTTAAATAGAGAGTTGTGAAGTGCTTTCCCTACCAGTATATTTAGGGCACTGCAAGCACTAATGTTTTTTATAATCCCTTTTCAGGATGTTGACTTGGCATAAGTATGGTTTTCCTTACCAACCGATTACCAGAGAGCAAGTTCTTTTGAGCTTTTCTCCCACAAACGGGTAGATTATGCGGAAACAGCTTGGTGTAGTGGCAATCACAAGGAACTTGGAGCCAGGCCTGGATCGTATTGACTCTGTTACTTGCTGGATAAAGAGATCTGGTCAATTCCTAAGCCACTGTTAGCATCACTTTCCTCATTTTTAAATGGAAATTTCACTCATCTGTGGAAGTGAGACTTAGGCTAACATAAATGGTTCTCTTCCCCTCAGTGGTTTCACTCATGTGCCTGTATTCCATGATCACTAAAAGTGTGTAGTTTGCAAAGAGAATAGTATTGGCAGTGGATACTTGGGGAAAGGTATTTCTGTGTACAGAGCTTAATGGTTAAGGGACTTGGTCTTGATTCAGAGGCTTGCTTTATTGAGCTCACCAATCACTTCATTCCCAGTGAGCCGTCTGTTCTGTAAGCAGGTGGAGCGTTGACGCCTTCATACAGTACAGTCTCAGGGTTTTGGTGCTGGGAGAAGCATTGACAGCAGCCTGGCCCAGTTAATAGGTCAAGGCTGACTAAGCCTCACTGTGCACACAGGCCAGCCCATGTTTGACAGTTGAGTGACATCAGCCCCTGGCCTTGTGGGTGGAAGTCTGTGAGCCCTTCTCATTAAACTCCTGAGTTGTTTATTAGACTCCAAACAAGACACATCAATATTCAACTCTTAAACTGAATTTCATCTCTTAATGCCCACAAAGGGAGAGGCAGGGGATGGAAAAAAGGAGTATACACCTGGCAATGATGCTCTAAGGATACACAGGTTTATGGTGCTTAGGACAGCTAGCCATCAGGATCAGCAGGGCACTTTGGTGCCACAGGCAAGAAATCAGAGAATGTACAGGGTAATGGACTTTGCCCACTGTCTGGTTGGGGGAGCCCTGGAGTGTGGTGTGGTACAGAATAGCAGAGCGGGGGCAGAAGTGTATGTGGGATATCATCTTCCTTTTCCTCTAGATTTCTGGCAAAGCTCTTCCTAACCTTTCTTAAGCCTAAAAAATAGTCTGAGATGTTCCCTCTAATAATTTCAGCATGAATTTGTTCCCAGTTTAAAATTTTGTTCTTTTTCAGGAAAGTATTATTTTTATGATAACTACTTTGACCTGCCAGGAGCTCTTCTGTGTGCCAGAGTGGTGGACTCTTTAACAAAGGTGAAAACTTTTTTTTTTTTTTCATATTTTAGAAAACTGTGCTGTACATATAAATCAGTATATGTCTTTTGAGTGGAGATTTTACTCAATTTCCTCTTTGTGGTTCCAGAGGAGACTGAGGAAGAAACACAGAGAATTTGGCCAAAATGTTTTTGGAAAATTAAATAAGCAGTGACCATTTTTCCCCCCAGGGAGGATAAACCTGTTCTCCAGCAGGGGGTGCAAAAGTCTAGGGAAAAATACAGAACTTGGCATCTGCATACATTCTTACTGAGCAGGTTATGGTGGTTGACATGCCCCACACATATAATTTTTTTAGTGAAAGGTTTATCTTGGCCTTAAGCAAGCCCTGTCTATTGTTTCTGTGCATCTAGGTTAACACACCTTTGACATAAACTGTAGCCACCCTTAAGAGAGCACATAACCTTGTTAACTATCCTGTAATCGAGTCCCCACCTTGCTTTCTCCCAACTCCATGTAATCTTCCTTGTTTCCTCATTAATTTCAAATGCATTAAAGAAGTTGCAAAACTCTATTCTCCAGAGCATTGGCGATCTTGTTCCCCCATATGTCTTCAATTTGGCTCAAATAAACTCTCATTAAAAATATCTACAGGTTTAAACATTCTTACATGGACATCTTCAAGTCTACAGTGTGGCTTTCACTCTGCATTTTCTACTGGTCCCATGTGCCAGCTGTTAGGTCAAAAGGGGGTCCAGGAGCTGATGCATGCCTCCGCCAGGCAGATGGTGACGCAGGTACTGGGCCCTTCCTAGAATCCGTAACAGGCCAGTGCACCAGGTAAATGGTGACGCAGATACCGGTCCCCCCCTGGAATTCCTAGCAGGTCAGCTACCAGGCAGATGAGGACACCTGGAAACCGTGACGACCCCCGCAGCAGGAACTCCCACAGCTCATGCTCCCCCGCCCTCACTGAACAGCTGTATGAAAAAAAGCGCCCCCCTCCCTGTTGGTGCGATCCATGTGCCCTGTCTTTGGGGTCCGTGGGTCGCCCGGGGACGCAGAATAAAGCCTTTCCTTTCTTTCTTTTCTGATTAACTGGACTCTCTTTATTTCCTACGCCGCCTCCTGAGCCACCTAACCTAACATTTGGTGCCGAAACCCGGGACTCAGTTCCCTGCGCCGCGAACCTCACACCAGCAAAAAATAAAAAATTAAAAAAAATTTTGCCTGTTCCTTGCCTCAGTTTTCTGTGGCTCAAGGCATACACACCCATTTTAGATTTCATATTTTGAGGGGTGGATCAGAAGCAATGTGCATCGACTGTTTGCTTCTTCAGATAATGTAGTCTGGTTATGGAATAGAAGCTCACTGATTTCAAATGAAACAAAAGAATAGAAGTGTTTTATTTTGCTTTCAACTTGTAGAATCGACAAGGGAAATAACAGGAAAGGAGAATATGCAAAATTTTGATTAATGTCAATTCAGTAAATGCTTACTTGGTTTTTTAAAGCAATAAAAAAAAAGAACTTCCATCTGGAAAAATATTTTCTTCGTTTTATTAACAATAAAAAAGTAAAGGTTATTAAGAAAATTAGACATGTCCTTAAGCATTCTAAATAATATAAAATGAGAGAAAATGAGATGAAATTTTAAAATTAATCATTTTGAGCATAGTTTAATGCATATATACTTATACTTAGAATTTAAGAGCTATGAACATAAACTGGCTTTATGTCAGAATCACTTTCCTTTTGGCATACGTTAGCTTTTAAAATCACAGTGATCATGTTTATTTTAGAACACAGGTAATGGTTTATTTTTTACTCAGAATTACCGTCATGTTTTTATGACAGTTTCTGTAGAGCATTAGTTCTGGTGTGTTTGTAGAAATTGTTATTAACAGGAGATAGAGTCAGTTTCTCGTTTCATAGTGACTACAAGCAAATGTATCAGTCTTTAAATATTTTGGAGTTTTTATAATAGATACAAATATCTAGTAATTGGTCTTCGTTTAGATGGAAACACTGCTTACTATTTCCAAGGGAGCAAAAGGTTGTAGGGTTGTGCGTTTCAATGTAATGTTTACTTGCTTTCTGGTTTAAAAAAGTCTTAATAAAAAATGATTTACGTTCTGGACTTGGAATCTCCTTCATGCCTCCTATAGAGACTTGCTGCTCTTTTATATTGAAATTCAGGTACGTGTGCACTGAATTCTTAAGTAACCAGCTTTAAGGTTTCAGGCTTTGTAGTCCCATTGATGCCATTGTACACAGAGTAACACATTCTGATGTCTCAGAGGCTCTAACAGTAAATTTATTCCTGTGTTTAAAATATCCTGTAATTTTCATGCTTTCTAATGAGTGGAAATTTTTATTTTATTTGGGTTATATGAGTTATATTAATATAGTTGTGTGTGTGTATACACATCTTTGTAGCAGTAATTTTCATGGATGATTTTTATTTTTTTAAAACATGTTTAGAAGAATGAGAAGTTTATTTACCCAGTATGTTTTCTGAAAATAAGTCCCTATTTTCAAATACAGTAATGTTGTAATTGTTTGCCAAGTATTTTCTATTATGTGTAAAAAAGAATTATTGTATATGTGACATTTGGATTTTTTTTTTTTTTTAGCAGAACAATGGTCAGAAAACATTTGATTTTTGGAAGGATATAGTTGCTGGTATTCAACACAATTATAAGATGTCAGCTTTTAGGGGTGAGTAATGGGAATACTTTCTAATAGATGTTAAATGCTATGTGTTTAGTGAATTACTTAGACATTACCTAATCTGCTATGTCCCTTAATTGGGACTTAATTTGATCCTAAATATCACTATAAAGTTTGTACCATTTAAGAGGTCCTTTTGTTTATATCTGTCTCATGGCCATAATTGCCAACATTTTGAGCTGTGCCGTCTTTTGCATACCTGTCAGTGGGGTCATTTGGTCCATTCTCCAGAACTGAAGTTCTGGTGTTGCCCTTTCCTATTTGGGAATGAGGGCTGGTGACACCTGTAACCTGTTACAGTTTGGAAAAAGTGAAAATGCCATTGTTTTTGCTTAAAAAAATAGGACTAGCTGACCCAGAATGGGGGCAGAGAGATCACCAACCCGAGCCCAGGGTTTCATGGTTCTGTTCACAGGTTTGCTTGAGATACACATGTTACTGCTAAGGAATAGAGATGCCTTTATAGTATGTGACCCTGGTGACCTCAACCAGACTGTCCTGATTCAGCCAGTGGGCGGCTGATAGATGCGCAAGAGCAGTACTTTTTGAGCTTAGAAAAATGTTGCCCCCCTTTTTATTTATTTTTTGGCAGAGAAAGGCAGGGGGAAGAGAGGGAGAGGAGGGGAGGGGAGGGGGGAGGGAGGGAGAGATTGAGAGAGACTGAGATTTGGTTGCCACCTGTTGGTGTATGGGAGGATGCTCCAACCAACTGAGCCAAAGCAGCCAGGAAAAATATTGCCTTTTGATTGACATAAACATTTCTTGCCTTTTAATGTAATTTAAGCCATCAAAATAATCTTAAATATTATGACTAAAAACACATCAAGGCAACAAATTGTAATTACCGAATATTTGTTCAAATTACATATTTCTCTGCCACCTCTTTCTTTCCCTCCCAGAAGAAAATCGCTGATCGGGGGTGATTACCTCACTTTTCTCTCCCAGCCACCCGTCCTTCACTGGCTATGGGTCCCGTGTGGTGCTGAGGGGTCACAGGCACACTCGGTGCCCGGGTGTGTGGGAATGCCCGTCTCCAGTGGAGAGGCGTATCCTTGACAACTGTGAAGCCACCCACCACTTCATTGTTTTACTTTTTATTAGCTTTGTAAAATGAAGAGCCTTAAAAGAATGGTTGAGAATGGCAAATTGCTACTGGCAAATAAATTCCGCACAGAAATCTATGGATGTTATTTTATTGCATTGTAAATAAGGAGTAGGTAAAACATTTCGTGCTTTCGTAAGTGAGGTACAGCTTATGACTTTTAAACAGCAATATAAAAATACAGTACAGAGCATAAATAAATAATGTCTTTTCATTTCTAGGCAGATTTTGAAACCTTTGACATTCGTTATAATTTCACTGGAATGGGAGGCACAAGGCACATACTGTAAACCCACAAAATCATCTGATATAAAACTCAATAAAGGAATTAAATCAAATTAATTATACTTGTGTTAAATAAATACATTAGATCAGACACCAACTTCCAAGTTGTGAAGGGTATATAGAAAGCTTTTCTGCAATCACAGAAAAGTTTGTAAAGGTTCATAACCAAAGCACCTTGCATTTCTGGTTAATTTTAACATTATATTTTGTGAGTTTTTTATGAGAGCCATAAAAAAATCTATATGCACCTCTATATATGAATAGATTTTTTCACAAGGGGCCATTTAAGCCTTTGAGTAATGCACCATCAGAAAGATCCTATGATATATAATGTCTTCTAAATTTGAATATTCAAGTATTTAAGTCCTATACAGATATACCTCTTGAATGTTTCCTAGAAGTTCTGTTAACTGTTAGAAAACAGGCTTATTTTAAAAGGACATGCTGAGATTCTGAAATCAAATTTAACGTAATGTAGCATCACGGATCAGGGTTTTGTGATCATTTTGTATTTTGCCTTAGCAGGACTTTTATGGTGAGATTGTTAAGTACTGAAGGACTTCACAGAAAACTTGAAATGTCTTAGGACTGCTGACTAGGAATTTGACAGGGTCTTCTCCTATTGGTTACCATTGCTGCTCGCTTTTCAGAGGGAAAACTTGTTGGTCTGAAAGCTCAAATCTGTATTGAAATGACTGCTATCTTTTTCAGCCTACGTCCATACGCATTTTGTGGGGTGGGCAACGTTGGGGAATGCCTTTTCAAGCAGATTTATATTAGCTTCGGGCGAATATGCTCACATCGGAGCCACTAAGAATCCTGAGAAAGATGAGTGGACGTACTCAGAGGAGTACAGGCCATTGGACTCGGCGTTGGGCAGTTGGAGCCACACCTGGTCATTTTCTGCGAGGTCGATGATGGCACTGCCCGAAGCCTGGTCCAGGTAGCCCTTGGTGTATTCATCATACGTGTACATGACGGGGGTGCCGTTCTTATACAGGCCTACCCAAACATGGGTCCCTTTCACATGCACATGATAGGAGAAATAATAGATTCCCGGAATCTTGCAGGTGAAGATTCCAGTTCTCGGGTCATAATGCTGTTGCTTGTTATACAAAATCTTATCAAATGGGATGGGAGCACCTATTGCTGGGTAAGCTTTGGAGAGGATAACGGAGAAAGCAGACACGGGCATTCCTGTCACACCCTGGTTGGCACTAACAAGGGGCATCCCCGAAATACTAGGCCTTTGGCCCGCCTTTGTGAAGCTTTCAGGAGCGACTGCCTGCCCTGGGGGCCCTGGAGGACCGGGGGGCCCTGGAAGGCCCGGCTCTCCGGCGTGGCCTCTCGGACCTGGAGGCCCGGGTGGCCCTGTGGGTCCATTGAGGCCCTTAGTTGCTATGCCAGCTGGGCCAGGAAGACCTGGAGTCCCTGGATCCCCTTTAGATCCAGGGAACCCTGGAATGCCGGGTGGCCCAATGGGGCCTCTGGTGCCTGGTATTCCAGGAGCACCTCTGGGACCTGCCTCACCATTGTGTCCAGGCATTCCCTTCGCTCCTGCGGGGCCTGCAGGGCCTGGGAGACCAGGAGGTCCTTCTACTCCAGGGTCACCTTTGGGTCCTGGCAGCCCTGGGTGGCCCTTGGGACCATCGAGACCGGGTTCTCCCGGGTACCCTGGTTTCCCATCTAAGCCGGAGGAACCCCTTTCTCCCTTAGTCCCCGGGCGTCCTGCAGGCCCAGGTGGCCCTGCCTCACCTTTAGGGCCTGGCATTCCATGGTGGCCCGGGATGCCCTTTGGTCCTTGGGGTCCCACATTTCCAGGGGGTCCAGCCAGACCTGGCTCCCCTGGACGGCCTGCCGGGCCTTGCTCCCCTTTGGCACCCGGGCCCCCTGGAAGGCCGGGAGGTCCTCTTTGTCCCTGAAGGCCTGGCAAGCCTGGTTTCCCAAAGCCAGGAGGCCCTGGGGGTCCCGCTATTCCCGGAACCCCGGGGTGACCTTTGGTTCCTGGGACCCCTGGCTGGCCTGGGGCTCCGGCGGCTCCCGGCTTTCCAATGCCTTCTGGTCCTCGTTCCCCAGGAGGACCTTGGGGGCCTGGTAGGCCAATTGGCCCCCTTTCTCCTGGAAAGCCCCGATCACCCTTGATGCCTGGCTGCCCTGGAAACCCATTTTCACCCTTTTTTCCCACTCCAGGAGGGCCAGGAGGTCCCATGGGCCCCTGAGGACCGGGAAGGCCCCTCTCACCTGGACGGCCTGGGGCACCATATCTGGTTTCTCCTTTCTGTCCATTCACACCGGGGACTCCCGGTGCACCCTTTTCTCCAGGAAGGCCTCTGGGTCCCGGGGCTCCTGGCGGTCCCTGTTGTCCAGGTTTTCCTGACACAGAAATTCCAGCCGGGCCGGGAATTCCAGGTGGTCCTGGTGGGCCCCGTGGTCCTGGTAAACCAGCTGGTCCAACATCTCCTTTTGGTCCATAAGGTCCTCTCTCCCCTGGTTTTCCTGGCAGTCCCGGTGTGCCTGGCTTCCCCATGCCTGATGGTCCCGGTGGTCCTGGCAACCCTGGCTCTCCTTGGGGTCCAGGACTTCCATAGCCTGGTTTTCCTGGTGGCCCAGAAGGGCCTGGGTGCCCTCGAGGTCCAGCGGGGCCTGGTGGACCGGGAGTACCTTGCTGTCCTCGTACTGGTATACCTAAAAGACATGCCCAAAAAACACACCCAGAGAGGGGCATCGTTAGTAACACTAAGGATAATCATTGCTTCTGGAGATGTGAATCAGGACAGAGCATTGCAGTGTCAATCAGTCCTTTTTGGCTGATCAGTCTTAAATGGTTCTAGACAGTGCATTTTATATGGTTTTTAAAAACACTGCCGGAGAACATGGTTTTACAAGACTACGGCTACCATAATGCTTTCATTACAAGCTAATGACCCATGAAAATAAGCTGGGGTTGAAGAATCCATCTACTAGTATAATAAGAGTGCAGTGGAAGCAGATTTATTACATTTATTTTGGGGAAATCATCTTCCTAGGAAGAAAAGAAAGAAAAACAGTATCTTTCAGAGAAGGAAGAAAAAGACAAGTGCAGGATAAATGGGAAAATATTTAAGAATGATAACAATTTTCCCTCACAAAAGCTGTTCTATAAGACATAAATAAGAAATGCCCTTAATTCTAATTTACATCAGCCATGGCCCTGCTAAACACAGGTTTTAGATTTAAGTTGAATTTTTATTTTCAATCTCAGCACACACTGTGCACTCCTGCAGTCTCCGTTATTGACTTAAAATTGAAACAAAGAGTTAGAGAATTAGACCTAAAGGGAGAGGTACATAAAGTAGTGATATGTACTTATCTAAAGTTTTCCTTGATAAATGCACATAAATACTGTTGATGTCATAGTGCTATGGGTTCATTTGAGCTAACTACTTCTCATAATATAATACATTTAAACTAAAAAAATCACTTATTTAGCTGGTTTGGCTCAGTGGATAGTGCTTTGGCCTGCAGGCCGAAGGTTCCCAGGTTCGATTCTGGTCAAGGGCACATGCCCGGGTTGCAGGCTCAATAATCCCCAGTAGGGGACGTGCAGGAAGCAGCCAATCAATGATTCTCTCATCATTGATCTTTCTCTCTCTTCCTCTCCCTTCCTCTCTGAAATCAATAAAAATATATTTTAAAAATCACTTATTCATTACTTTTTATGTGAAAAGTGCTATTGAGCCACAAGTGTGGGAGGAGCAGAGGGTGCAACCTATGAGAGCTGCTGTAAGTATGGTAAGAAATGTCCAAGCTATTTTAGTCATTCAGAGGTGGGATATAACAGTATTGCTGGCCCTGGGATATACCATTAGGGAAGTAATACCATGTCAAAGAATCTTTAGGCTGTAATCATCACAAGCAGCTACAGAAAATATTCATTCTTTCTCAGAAAACTTCTTTAACAGCTAATAAAGATGGTAATAAAATTACATATTATGTTTAAATACCTGGTTGCATAATTTACATTAAAATAATTTTCTGTTTAATAGAGTTTCAGAAACATAATTTAGTGCATTTTGGCTGATCTCTCTTTTAGCCTGTGCTGAACAGATGTGCACGCTGTGTTTCTGTTATCAGCTTCATGTTTTACTTGGAGATTGTGGGCTTTTGTTTTCATTCAGTGTACAGTGCCTGCCAGTGGGGTGATAATATACTGAGTTCCTACCTTATATAATCAAGTAGAAGTTAAGGTGGATTTAATAGTTAAAATACAGCTTCTCAACTTTTTACTTGTAAACAAGAAACATATTTTTACTCTGCAAAAATTAGCCAAGATTATATAGTAAATTAAGATGGGGAGATAGAAATATTTTTAACCTTCTAAAAATGGTGCATTTTATTTTTAATTTAAAACCGTTTCTTATGATCTTGGTGAACTATAAAAAGTCTGAATTTGTGATCATAAAGAATATAACCTAGGGCTGCTTGTCATAGCATTTCAGAATACCATTTATTGCTTCAAGTAGCAGGTTTCCTTATCTTTTCTTCTTTCTTTCCTAACATATCTTTCTCTTATTTCATTTGCAGTTTGAAACATTCAAGAGTATCTGTTGTACATCTGTGCATTTATTTTTAAACATTAAGCTACCTTTTATGAAATATTTTACATTTCAACTGTCTTCTTTAACAGACAATCTTACACGTTTAACTTGCTCAAAATTGTTGTCTCCAAAGGCATTTGTTAAGGAATGGCAAATATCCTTAGCTTTCTTTATGGGATAAAATACATAACTATAATGAGAAAATACTATGGAAAGAAATTTGAATCCTCCAGTCAGTTCAGATTATTCAGTTTAATTCAGTAGATGCTTTACAGGCAGCATGTGTCAGATGTTAGTAAATGGAATTAGTGAATATGAACCCTAATCATTGCTCTTTGAAGATCTGTTAGCACTTTATTAAACATTTTCTCGGTACTCTTACAGGAGCCAAGAAAGCTGAACAGATATATAAACCTCCTACTCTTTTTTTGTGCACTTGTCAATCATTTTATTTAAACCATTTTCAATGTGAGTAATTTTGATTGGATTAGTGTTTCTAGATTATGATAGTTGTTTATGCAAAAGCATCTTTTAAAGGAAAAATTTTCCATACATTAAAAAGTTCAGGTATATCTTTCTGTTATACTTATTGTGCAAAAAATATTAATGTTCTTGAATAGACCTACTTTTTCCAAAAATCATTTTGGGCTAATTCCAGAGTTTGAAAATAATTTAACACCAGAGTTAGTAGCATTTTGTTAAAGAGATCATTAGATTGTAGAAAGCAACAACCAACTAGTTAATCAAGCAACATAAACAGTTCAGCTTACCTTTACTCTTGATGGCATAAGGAATGAAGAACTGTGTCTTGGTGTTGGATGCTGGGCCTTTTATGCCTGTAGGTGTTTGGTATCTCTCAGCATAAAACACTCCATGAACCAAGTTCAAGGACATTAGCAGCAAAAGGGCTATTGGTGGCAGCATGATCTCAGATGGATTCTGAAAAACAGAAAAGAATGATTTCGTTCCACTCTGTTTATTGACCCATTTTATTTTTCTAATGTTGTACAAATGGATTCCTTATAGAGATACCTATTTTTTTAATCTTACTGTATATATTTTGAGTATATTTAATAATTAATGAGTTATAATTTCTTAGTTAAATGAATGTATGTTTTGGGAAACCAATAATCAAGTAAAAATGAAGTAAAAAAGAAACAGAAACTATAATTGAATGTCTGTATTAAATAATTCAGGATCTTTGACCTAGACAAAAATATCCAATAGTTTAAAAATACACTGAAATTCAGATTAGGGCATTAGTTTTTGCAAATCCTGTTTTACTAGGACTGTCTTTTATAGAGACTGAAGCAAATTAAACTTTCTGAGTGCATTTTAGTGGAAAGCCATTTTTTAAAATCACAAAATCCAAGTAGTTAATTCATTAACCCAAGTAGTTATTTCCAAGCAAGCTGACACGGAAGTCCACCTGTGAGCATTGAGCCATATTCTTACCTGAGTGAGTACTGGGAGTTCCCGGAATGGTTTCTTGGTCACTGTCTGAGCCCTCCTGTTCCCAGGTGAGCAATGCAGAGGATGCTCCCTCCAGAGCTGTCCTGCTGTATTTATACTGGTTTCCTTCTACTACATGAGGTCACCCTGAGCTTAAGCTCCTCCCCCAGTGGAAGTAATTATGGTGGAAAGTTCTATTGGGCAGACATACAAGATCAGGTTGGACTGTCTTTCTCCTTGTTTTCTTATTGAAAAATAAAGTCTTTGTCTTAAATATATATTAATAGTTGTAACCGTACACCATCTTTTTCTGTAATTTTATTTTAGAAGTTATTACTCAGATGTTTAGGTTTGTTCATGATGGGATGATACTGCCCTCGTTATATTTTTGAAAACCACATTCTTGTGTTATTTGGTTGAAAATGTTTGGTAGTATATAAAGGGAAGAAGTCTTTTTTGGAGGGGAGTGTGGATTTAAACAGCATCTAAATTCTTCAATTATTACATAAAGCCATCAATGTGTCCATTAATGTTCCTAAATTTTTATGAAAATAGCTTACCCCAATTCTGACTTATTTTTAGCCTTGGAGTAACATAGTGGTGAAAATGTAGGTAGGCTGTTTTGTATTTTAGGATTTTAGTGTAACTCCTCAGAAGTTATTAAGAGAAATTTTAAATATGATAGCAAATGAATATTTCAAGTTTTACATGATAACTACTTAAAATTTTTCAGACAGAGCAAGATATCCATGAATTTGATGGTAGAGATAGCAATATAATTATCCTGAAGGTTTTAGTTTATTCACAGCACTATGTTCAGTAAATGACTTCAGGTTTTATTGCTTACTTTTGGATTTTACTTTAGAGTTGCAGTAGAGATTACAAAAAAAAACCTTAACTTGATAATGTCATATTATGTCTGTTTAAATGATGTTGCTCTGTTCACTTTAAAAGAAAATACATTCTTTGAACTTTGCTTCCAGCATTTTAAAAATATTGGAATTTCCATCAGGAATCTTGAATCATCCCAATTAGAAAACATTTTCTCCTAAAGATAACACTAAATGTTATCATTGTAATTTTCAGTGTAGTTAGTATTCTCTTCAACAATTAGGAGACTCTTAAAATAGGTTTGAGGAATCCTGAAGAAACTAATAAAGATAGAAAGTTGAAAGACTAATTTTTGTATCTTATTTAATTGCATGATTTTGGGGCTAACAGGTGAAGGTGAAATAGACGAAAGGAGTATTTCATACATAGGCGTAGATACATCTTTTTAAAAATCTCTTTAGAAGTAGAGTGATATGGATTCAGGATTGACCAGCAATGGAAATAATTGAATGTCTGGCCAGTGAACAGAATAAAAGTTTGTTCTTTGTCCTTTCCTTTCCTTTCCTCCTCCCCTGCATACAATTTTCTGTCTTTTAAACAAAGCCTGATTAGCACCTTGTAGAAAGCTAAATGGTAACTCATCTAACTGCCTCCCTTCCTCCTAACTCTCACTTTTAAACCTTTTACTGGTTACCATATTTTTAAAAAATCTACATTATCCTATACTAGAGGCCCAGTGCACGAAATTCGTGCACTTGGTGGTGGGGTGTCCCTCAGCCTGGCCTGTGCCCTCGTGCAGTCTACGAGCCCTCGGGGGATGTCCAACTGACAGCTGTTGGACATCCTTAGCACTGACGCGGAGGAGAGAAAGGCTCCCGCCACCTCCACTGCGCTTACCAGCTGTGAGCCTGGCTTCTGGCTGAGTGGTGCTCCCCTGGTGGTCAGTGCATGTCATAGCGACCGGTCATTCTGCCATTCAGTTGATTTGCATATTAGCCTTTTATTATATAGGATGTTTGTATAATACTCATTGATACACATGAAACGTGACTTTATATCAGTTCAGATTAACAGAAGAATTGAAAAGTTTTTTTTTAATCTTTCATCATTTGGAAATTTTCTATGGAGTAGCTTTTGTAATGATTACATATACTGCACTATGTCTGTAAGGGACCACAAAAGGTAAGTGAGAGAAAGTGGCCGCCTTCTATCTGCTTATGGTTCATTTGGACAAGATTTTGGAAAAGTCATTAGGGTAACATTGTGGATGCTCTTGAATGTTAGGCTGAAGAATTTGTTTGAAAGGAGTTATTGGAAGTACAGTTCTAGTATTTTTGTGTGTACATATGGTTTTACACACACTTATTTGCTTATGATTGAGATTGATACCCTTTAGATGCCATTCATGCGAAGGTTGAGATTTATTCGCAGCTCTCCATACCTAGCATTGTGCACCTGCATAGACTCTTTGTTCATCTGTGGCAACTGTAACTACTTTTAGAGCTTTTCACCTTAACCTCTTGTAGGTGCTTGTTCATCGACACAATGAAAGGGTTGGACTAGGTTTTTAAGCTCCTCCCAGCTTTAAAATTAGAATATTAAGATTCAAGGTATTAATTCTCTTTCCCGTAATCAGACAGTGGGCTTGGCTGCATTAAGTACTTGTGGGAGACAAAATCCATACCAGGTGGTCATACACCTTCTTGTGGGATATGTAAATATATGTGGGTATTTGTCATTCTGTATTCCCCTTTAGCTTTGGGAAATGTGGTGTCTTTACTGAACAAGCCTGCGACGTTCAACCCTTTTTGCAAATAGTGTATTAATTTCAGCACAGGGAATCGGACTACTGTTTGCTTTGTTAGTCACATAAGAAGCAATGTCTTGTCCAAACAGATTGTAGAATCAGAATATTTGCTAGCCACACCCCACCCAATTGTGTATTTAAAACTATTTTTATTCTGGGAGTTTACTTGTAGTTGTTTGAAGTGACTGGTCTGTGGCTTTATGACAAAAAGCCATTCCACTTAAAACAGAGAGCCTACTCTTTAAACTCAGTAACCTAAGTGATTTAAAAAAAAATTTTAATTCCTCACCCGAGGATATGTTTTTTTATTTTTAGAAAGAGAGGAATAGAGAGAGAGAGAAAAAACTTCGATCACTTGCCTCCCATACGTGCCCCTATCGGGGACAGAGCCTGCAACCTTTTGATGTATGTGACAGAACTTCAACCAACTGACTCACCCGGCCAGGTGATTATCAAATATAATGTCTTTTGCCCATCAATCATTTAGCTCCATTAAGTTTGCCTATTTATTTTCATTTCCCAGGGTCATTCATTAATTCACCAAATACTACTCGAGTACCACTTAGTGTCAGGTATGGAGATAAAAACTAGATGAATAATGAACAGCCCTTAATAGTGTTGAAACAGTGGTTCTCAATCTTTTCACCACTTGCACAGTCCTGAGGAATATGACAGAATTCTCTCAGTCCTTGCGGTTTATTAAGACAGTGGTGGTTCAGAGACTATATTTTGCAAAGCTCCCTAGGTGATCATCATGGATTTCTAATTTCTCATGTCTTAGTCTTATGTCAGTGTTCTAGGACCCACTTGTTAGAATTAGCTACATAATTCTGTTGTTTTTGTTCATACGGTTTCTAACTTTATTATAGAAATTTTGTCTTATATAGAGGTAGAGAGAATAGTTACAGTGCATGCCTGTGTACTCCCACCGTAGCCAATTTCAAGCAACCAAGGTCAGGGTAACTGGCTCCCAGAACACCTGAACGTTGGCCAGGGAACAGTACAAGCCAGCTCCAGCCTACGTTGCATATTTCCCAAGTCAGATTTATCAAACAGGGAGCATGCAGAGGCGTCTGGCTCCTGTTACTGCCCTATTCACCCTGTATTTCACCTCCTTCTATAAGTAACATTTTTTAAAAAATTTTAAAGCTTATCATATTATTTAAAAATAAATATCTATTTAAAATATAATTCATTCATATCCCCTCTCAATTTCTCAGATAAATGTCATATTATGCATATAGAGTTTTGCCTCTCTTTATGTAACTTTATCTTGGAGATCATTATGTACAGAAGGTCCACATTCCTTTTTACAGCTGCATAATACTCCATTGTATGAGTGTACCATGTTTTTTTTCAGCCTTTTCCCTGTTGATGGTCATCTGTGGTGTTTCCTCTCTTTTGCTAATACAAACATTACTAAAGTGAATAATTTCGTTTGTGTATATATATTTTTGTCTGAATGTCTTTGGGAAAGATTCTTACAACTGGGATTCATGAGTTAAAGATAAATGTATATGTAATTTTGTTATATATCATTCAGTTGTCCTCCATAGGCGGTGTATTATTTTGCATTTCCACCAGTGTGACAGCACCTGTTCACCCACAGCCTCCCCAGTAGGATATGTTGTTAGATTTTTGCCCATTTTTGAGGTAAAAATTGGGATCTTAGTCTAGTTGTAATTTTGATGACCATCCACAGGGAAAAGGCTAAAAAAAGCATGCATGGTACACATATTCTTCTTGCTAAGCACGTGGTAGAGCATCTTTTCATAGAATTCGGACCATATTTCTAGCCCGCTTTTCCTAAGTGTTCTATATCTTAGAAATATGAACCTCTTTTCTGTAATTATGGTTTACACATATTTTTTTCCAGTGGTCATTTGTCTTTTTAGTTTGCTTATAAGGATTTTTTAAGTGTAACATTTTCCAGTAAGATACATAAATTTTGATTCAGAATATGATTGTTTTCATATAGACTTGAAGCTGTAAGATACATTAAAGGTCATTTAAGTCATCATTTCATTCTTCAGATGAGGAAACCAGTTTCTCTGTTAGGAATGTCTCATTCCCTAATATTTAATCAAGTTAAATTCTGAAGTGAAGGGCTGTTGGTGAGAGAGCCCATTGAGGGAAAACACCACCGACTAAGTTAACGTGTTCATCTCCTTACCCAAGCAGGATACTGATTTTCCTGTTCCTCTGATCCTTCAGTCTTTTAGCAGTGGAAATGGGGACAGTGCCCAGGAGTTTAATTAGGGCACTTGGAGACCCACAGCTTCCACTACCTAGCGATACCTCATTCCTCCTGAAAAAGAACATTCGTGGGTGCTATTACAGAGCCCAGAAGCTAAAAATGATCTATTTGTGTAAATAGTCTAATGTGGTTTAGTGGTAAGATACCTGCTGAGGGTTTGAAAGGAGAAATTCATGCAAAAAACAGGTGTTTATGAAAACCTCTGACACTTCAGGCAAGGTCAAGAAAAACTGAGAGTCATTTGAGAAGTTTGAACAAGGGCTTTATATTCTATTTTCTACGATACAGAAACTGCTACGTGACTTAAAGAATTCATGGTTTTGTGCCCCAAGTGCTTAATGACATCATTGTCTGTCCATAGTAACTTGCCCAGTTATAACTACAGAGCTGCTTAGCGCCTTGGCCTAAAATCTTCAAGGATCTTGGCCCCCCAATAGGTTCTAGGCCATTTAGACACATTCCTACTCCGTTTACAAGTTCGGTCTTCACATTCAGTCTCTGCTAAAATGGAAGGAGAATTAAAGTGTTAATTGGGGAGTCACAGGGTGACACTTTATTTACTTGAATCTCTTGCCCCCTGTTTAATGCCACGCTTCAGATTAAAGTGTTAATTGGGGAGTCACAGGGTGACACTTTACTTGAATCTCTTGCCCCCTGTTTAATGCCATGCTTCAGAACAGCGCCACGGGTGCCACCGACCTGTGAGGTGCGAAGTACCTAGTGGGTGCAAAGCACAGTTCTTGCAGGTGGTAACACAGGTCCCAAGAAAGTCCCCTTCAAGACCGATGCCTGTGGAGCTGTGAACTTGCTCATATTGACAATTAAGTCATCCCCGAGTTTTCAGTTTAAGTAATGCTCGGTCATAGTCTACTTAGCCTTTGATCCCCTAAATGGGGAAACCTTAATGTGGGATTCTCAACTTCGTAGAGTTTTATGGTTTTTTAAAAAAGATAGCAAGCTTTTTATGAATTGATTTATAATTTGATCTCTCTTATATCCTAGGTAACCTTTGACCTACTTCTTCCAATGCTAATATTTCTTTAGATTTATTATGTTGAAAATAACTCGACCTACTTCTTCCAATGCTAATATTTCTTTAGATTTAATATGTTGAAAATAACTTTGAGCTAAAGATTCATCTAATTCCTATCTTTAGTTTACTCCTGCCTTTCAAATAGAAAACTCATTTTTGAATTGTCAAATACAACATAAAGAATTCAAATATTGCCCTGGCCAGTGTGTCTTGATTGATTGGAGCATCGTCCCCTATACGGAAAGGTTTTGGGTTCGATTCCCAGTCAGGGCACATGCCTAGGTTGCAGGTTTGATCCGGAGTTGGAGCACGTATGGAAGGCGGCCATTCAAAGTTCTTTTTCGCATTGATGTCTCCCTCCCCCACCCCCCCTCTCTCCTCCCTTTCCCTTTTAAAATCAATAAGCATATCCTCTGGTGAGTTCATAGCAGTTTCATTATTTGTGTTTAGTATTTAGACTAAATTTCTGAGTGGAGCTGATGGAGTGGTATTAGAATCTATGCTTGATTTTGCAAAGAGCTGCACTAATTTACATTAATAAGATGCATTTAGAATTTCATTTCTGGATCTTCATATTTATATAGTATTTTATATTTGGCATGAGTTAAAAAATGATTACAACTATGATGTTCAAAGAATTAGAATAGATATTTAGATATTTCCCATTTTTGTCTCTAGTACTGATTTTGGGTTTTTTTCATTAAGCTTGATTTCTCACATTGGTAAATGTTAGTTTATAATTGCTTTTTAATTTCATCGAGGTGAGGGCCATTTGTATAAAAGTGTTCTGTCTTTGTAAGGCAGTTGAGTCTTCTGTGGGTCATTTCTTCAATAGCATTCTTTGATAATCACTCTAAATCGATCTAATTTAACGTCTTCAGATTGGACTTGCATTTATTGAACATCTTCTATGTGTCAGGGACTTTGCTTTTCTCATTTGATCCACAAGAACCTTATGTGATAGATATTATCATTCTTTCTTTGTATGTAAGGGAACTGAACTGAAGCCCAAGAGGTTAAGGAATAGCATAGGTTCAATAAGCCAGTAGTTGGCCAAGCGGAGAGTTTGAAAGTCAGATTTAAAGATCCAATGGCATTTTCCACAAGAGCACACTATCTGGTATTTTAAACATTCCTCTTTTGTTTAATTTCCTCCAATTGTTACTTAAATCAATCAATTTGTGTTCCATCCCTTATAAACTGTGGCTGAAATGTTAACGTACACCTTTGCTCTTCTGGCCACCTCATGCCTAGTTCCCTTTTCTGCCTTGCATCATTGCTTTTCAAGAACGAGGACCCCTTTTTCAATAATTACAGTTGGGAATACTTTGATAAAATATAGTATATATAATTGTTTTATATGAAAAGCAAAGAATATGAATACAGTGAACATACATGTATCTGCTACCCAGATTAGGAAACCTACATTACCCCTACTTTTTGAAGCCCCTATGTGTACTTCCCTGGCTGCATAGACACTTACATGTGTCCCTGGATAGATAACTCTGATGAATTTTGTCTATTATTCCCTCTGTCTTCATAGATAGTATACCCTCCAAAACATGCACATATATATTCCATAATAACTTTCTGTTGCATGTTTTAAAATTTTACTTAAAAGGAATTATATTGTGTGTGTTTCTGTAACTTGCTTTTTTGATGCAACATTATTTTTGAGATTTACCCATATCGATCTGTGTGGCTGTTTATTCATTTTTAAAATACATTTTGATTGATTTTTTAGAAAGAAACACCAATGTGAGAGAGAAACATCGATAAGCCGCCTCCCTCACACATGTCCACAGGGGATTGAGTTCACACCCTGGGCACGGGCGACCCTTCAACCAACTGAGCCACACCAGCCAGGGCTGTTGTCTGTCACAGCAGGGCTATATAGTTTTCAATGGTAGGAGCATATCAGAATTTGTTTATCTGCTGGTGGATAGCTAGCTTAGTTTTATTTGTTTGCTATTAAAAATTATGCTGCTTTAAACATTTTTATACATGTTTCCAGACTGCCTGCAAAATCATTTTTCTAGGGAGTATACCTAGGAGTAGAATATTAAGTATACATATTTTTGTTTTACTGGCTAATGCCAAATTGTTTGCTAAAGTCATTTTATGTTTCACAGCAGGGCATAAGAGTTACAACCACTTGATATCATCTAGATTTTAAGGTTTGCTAGTCAGTAGTTGTAAAATGTTGCCTTATTAAATTTTTATTTGTATATTTCTGATTTAATGAGGGTGAGCATATTTTCATGTTTATTGGTGATTTGCGCTTATTCTTCTTTTGAAAGCCTGTGTGTATCTTTATGCATTTTTGTATTCAAATACCTGTTTTATATCTTTATGCATTGTTTCTTGGGTTGTCTTTTTGTTGTTATTGTTGATTTTTTTACTATTCCTTACATCTTTTGCATATTGATTTTCATATGTTTTGAAGATATATGGTGTCGTAAACATTGTATGTTGCTATCATCCAGCCAAGAAAGACTCTATTTTTTAAAATAACTCATTGAAACCCAGTAAGTTACTTATGTTATTTTTCCCCCAAATTTCAGTGGGACTCCAAACCATTGTATATTCAAAAAAAGGCCTGGCATTTCTCTGAACGATGGTGCAGAATGTTTTACCAAATTTTTCTTTTTTATTTTCCTTTCTCTAATAAAGATAGATGATTGTTCTTTTTATAGAATTGGCAATTCTAAGTTTACTTGCAAAGGTTCCACATCTATCATTAATGTAAGTTTATAGTCAGCATTTGAATTCAAGTAAAATGTATTTTCTTCTCATGTAGTAATAACTAGTACCACATTCTCTTTATTGGAGTTTCCATCAGGAGACTGTTTCTAGGTGAGGATTATGATCAGCATGTCATTACTGAAAAACCTTGGACAGGGTCCTGATTGTTTCAGTAAGTGATTTTCTGAGAAAAATACTGTCAATGTGAGATAGAAAATACATAGGAATTCCCCTGTTCAGGAAAATTTTGAAGTTACTTGGATATAAACCCCCCCAAAAGATTTTTATTTCATAGCTGATTTGTAATGCATGATACAAATGAGATTGATGACAGGATATTATTCTTATTACTTTTATATTTATAAAATATTTGTGGGGGCTAAATGGGTACCCTTTCTAAAATATGAAATTAATAGTACAGTTCACAGGTATTCCATGTTATTTTTCAGAATTTATGGAACCAATTTTAGTAATTTGATTTTTAAAGACAAGAATACCACAAAATGTTTTATTAGACATCATTTTTGCTTTTTATTTATTTTTTAAAGTTTTTTATTGCTTTTTTTTCCTTTTTTTTTAGAGAGAGGGAGGAAAGGAGAAATATCAATGTGAGGGTGAAACATTGATCTCCTGCCTCCTGCATGTCCTCTACTGGGGATCGAGCCCACAACTCAGGCATGTGCCCTGACTGGGACTTGAACTGGTGACCTTCTGCTGCACAGGGAGATACCCAACCAACTGAGCACCTGACCAAAGCCATTTTTGCTTTTTGTAAAACCTTTTAAAAAAGTTGTTACCTGCACAAATTCTTAGGAAAACAGTAGTAGAGGTTGCATTAAATTAAAAAAGCTTATTTTTAATAACATAAAAACCAAAACCTAATTTGTCTACTAAAAGCATCTTCTGCTTAGTTTCAGAGTTCATATTTTATATTTAATTATTTGATATGTCATCAATGCTGCTTCTACTCTTCACCTCATTTTTAACTCTTAAAATTTGTTAAATGAGCTTTTGACTTGCTTCTGATAATTTTATGGGAATATGTTGGAGTCTGAAAATAAACATGTATAGGAAAATGAGAGCCTTTATTTATAGTGGGGGATGAACACTAAGTTCTGTGCTTATGGTAAGAAGTGTCTTTAGCGCCATGGATATCTTGATAAAATAAACTCAGAGAGGTTTGTGGCTGTGGCTCAGAGGTAAGCAGGAAGGAATCAGTGAAATAAATTTATAGTGCTCTTCCCATCTTGGAAAATATAGTTTGGCACTGCATTTCTTGTTCCCTTTCATTTCTGTTAACTGTCTTCTTCAGACTGGAGATGCAGGTTTCTGCACACCCAGCTCTAAGAGACATTTTCTTGTTCTAATGGCCTTTGTTTCTTCACACATGTCACTTTGAGTATGTGGAAATCAAGCAGATCCTCCCAGATATGTATAGTAACTCTTCTCTGTTTTATGGTGGGAAAAAATAGTGAGTAATAACATGGATATTCAGGTTTATATCTTATTTGGAAAAGTGTATGGTTCTGTCATACACATTTTGATATGAAATTCCTGAAGACTAGATTTTGTTATTTTGAGTAATATTTAGAAGTAATATAAAAATTCCTGCTATGTTACTTATATTAAATCTGCCTCTGGCATGAATAATATTTGAAGGAATTGTCACCAATATAGATAACATTAGAACAATAATGCTGTATTTTTCCAATTTTTAATTTTAATTATTTTGTTGTTCGGAATGAATTTGTTCTATTACTTATAGATTATTTTTTTCCTATAAAACTGCCATCAAGAAACAGTTATCCTTTTGGCAAATTTAAGGAATGGGAGTTTGCCATTTTTTATGGCTAGTAATCAACATTTTGTGGTACCACATATTTTTGTATATAAAATATGTATACTAAGGTAAGTGATCATTTTATGGATAAGCCTAGGAAATAAGTCACTCAAAAAATTAACTGTAGTAACTTATTTTATTATAATAAAATCAAGAAAGATTATTACTAAGTGTCATTACTGCAACATGGCTGAATTTGTAGTAGTGTTTGGTTGTGATATTTTTTCTCTATTAGGAATATCTTAAACCTTTTTACAACCTGAGAAAAAAAATATGAAGAAATTAGGAGCACCCTGGCCAGTGTGGCTCAGTTGGTTGGTTGGTCATCATCCCATGAACCTAAAGGTTGCCGGTTTGATTCCCAGTTAGGGCATATGCCCAGCTTGTGGGTTGGGTCCCTGGAAGAGGGTCGTGCAGGAAGCAGCCGATCGATGTTTCACTCTCACATGGATGTTTCTCTCTCTCTCTCTCCCCCTCTCCCTTCCTCTCTCTCTAAAAATCAAAAATAAATTACTAAAAAGAGATTAGGGACTTTTTCATTATGATTTTTCACATACATTTATATGGTCATTTCATTTTCTTGTAGTAATAAAGATATCCAGAGCATATTTATTACTGGTATTTGAATACTTGGATTTCTAGGATTTTATATAATTGGAATTCTTTTTATAACAGAATATAGGAAAAGGTACATTTATTCTTATTACATTAAAACATAAATAACACCACCTTTCATTCATATACACTCAGCTGCTAAATATGTTTCTTGAACTTGTTTTTCCTAGTTTTCCATATTACTTTAAATATAAGATTCTAAATATAGAACTCAAATATTTGGATGGATTTAAATTAACCTTGATTTCCAATAAGCTAGTGAATGGACTCATAGAGTTTATTTGTAATCCACACCAGACTTTGGGATGACTATTTTTTTAGACTTTACGACAGTAATGTAATTGTTAAGAGGATGGGGTGTGATAACAGGAAGTAAACTGGAGTGATGAGCCAATGATTTATGCCTGGTGACTTTGAGCTAGTTCACCATTCCCCAGCCACAAATATGCAGGGTAGGAAAAGGAAACCTCTGTTCAAAATGAGACTACTTAAAACAGATCTTAGACTGATATCATTGACTGTTCTCTGCACAACTTTGTTGAAAGTTTTTGGATTTCTTTTGAAATGTGCTAGCTGCCAGCAGTGGGGACAGGATGTGAGGAGAAAGGAATCACCTAGAGCAGCAGTTCTCAACCTGTGGGTCACGACCCCTTTGGCAGTCAAACGACCCTTTCACAGGGGTCGCCTAAGACCATCCTGCATATCAGATATTTACATTACGATTCATAACAGTAGCAACATTACAGTTATGAAGTAGCAACGAAAATAATTTTATGGTTGGGTCACAACATGAGGAACTGTATTTAAAGGGCCAGATGGTTGAGAACCACTGACCTAGAGTATGATATTTAATCCTGGAGTCAGAAAGCCTTTCTAAGTATGATCCCAAACCCAGAAACCATAAAAGAAAAGATGTATGAATGTGACAACATTAAAAACATTCTGCATATAACAAAAAATACAAACAAAATTAAAGACAGAATGGGAGGAAAATTTCCAACTCGTGTAATAGACAAGGTGCTAATAGTCATAATAAATAAGAGTTTCTTTAAAAATTATTTAAAACAAACCCTGGGCCCTAGCTGGTTTGGCTCAGTGGCTAGAGCGTCGGCCTGCAGACTGAAGGGTCCCAGGTTTGATTCCGATCAAGGGCACATGCCCAGGTTGCAGGCTCGGTCCCCAGTCAGGGGCATGCAGAAGGCAGCCGATCCATGACTCTCTCATCATTGATGTTTCTGTCTCTCCCTCATCCTTCTTCTCTGAAATCAATAAAAATATATATTTAAAAAAACAAACAAAACAAAAAAACAAGCCCTGGCCCGGTATTTCAGTTAGTTGGAGCATCATCCTGATTCGATCCCTGGTCAGGGCACCTACAAGAATCAACCAATAAATACATAGATAAGTGGAACAACAAGTAGATCGATCTCTCTTTCTCTCTCTCTCTCCCCTCCCCCCTCAAATCAATGAAATAAAAAAATTTAAAAATATTATTAAAGGTGGAAGAGGGCATAGAGGGGATAAATAGTGATGGAAATTAAATTTAATTTAAAAATATATTATTAAAAACAAAGCAATAATCCAGTTGAATAATGGGCAGAGGAAATAAACAGTTAACAGAAAAGGAATTATAAATGGCTTTAAACTTATGCAAAATGTACACTCATTCATAATAAAAAATTGCAAATAGAAACTGCTGCAGGAAGTGTAAATTAATGCAAACTTTAAAAATTTTAAATGTACATGCCCTCTGCCCAAGAATTCTATGTCTTGAGAATTTATTCTACAGATACAATTGCATGTGCAGGTAATGTATATACAGGGTTATAAAAAATCAATAAAATATATTTTAAAAAAATTTTTAAATGTACATGTCCCCTGCCCAAGAATTCTATGTCTTAAGAATTTATTCTACAGATACAATTGCATGTGCAGGTAATGTATATACAGGGTTATCCTACCAGTGGTTCTTAACCTTCTGGCCCTTTAAATACAGTTCCTCATGTTGTGACCCAACCATAAAATTATTTTCGTTGCTACTTCATAACTGTAATGTTGCTGCTGTTATGAATTGTAATGTAAATATCTAATATGCAGGATGGTCTTAGGTGACCCCTGTGAAAGGGTCTTTCGACCGCCAAAGGGGTCGTGACCCACAGGTTGAGAACCGCTGCTTACACCATTGTTTATAATAGCAACAGAAGGAAACTGCTCAAATATTCATTAATAAGGACTAGGCACATTTTCATACATATGTACAATGGAACATTAAGGAATGATTAAAAAGTTGGAGGCACCTTGTTTCAGACGGATATGGAAAGACCTCCAAATATATTTAGTAGGAAAAAGAATGTGTGTAGACTAGGTTATATGGTAAACAGCATTCGTGTGACATACACATCATTGTATATGTAAAGCAGGACATCTCATAATGTTAATGTAAGATTAGAGGCCCGGTGCATGAAATTTGTGCACTGGAGGGGCGGGTGTTCCTCGGCCTGGCCTGCACCCTTTTGCAGTCTGGAACCCCTCGGGGATGTCCGCCTTCTGGCTTATTCCTTACAGCCCTTCTGCAGCAGAGGAGGGAGAGGCTCCCGCCACTGCTGCTGTGCTTGCCAGCCGTGAGCCTGGCTTCTGGCTGAGTGGCGCTCCCCCTGTGGGAGCACACTGACCACCAGGGGGCAGCTCCTGCATTGAGCGCCTGCCCCCTGGTGGTCAGTGGCATCATAGCAACTGGTCATCCTGGTCGTTCTGCCGTAATGGTCACTTAGGCTTTTATTATAGAGATAGTAGGAAACTAGTAAGTAGGTTGCCTTTTGGGAGAGGAATTGGGTGGGTGAGGGGTGGGTTGGGAAGGAGACACTTTTCATTGTATGCTAGTCTTTACCCTTTGAGTGCTGCAACATGTACAGATATAATCTATTCCAAAATACATCATATAAAAAGGCAAAAAGCAAGAGAAGAGAATGTAACATTTGTTTTCTTTGCAGTTTACCATGCATGCCCTCCAAAGACGGCCTGCTCTTCCGAACATTGAAACACAGTGGTGAACAACTGTCATCCTAAAGTTTAGTTAACATTTTTTTAGTTAATAATCCTGAATCTTGCATTCCTTGGGACTATCATTGTGAATGCCATTTGCATTGTACTCACAAACTATAGACATGTAAACTAGTAGAAGTGTCGATGATGGTAGCAGAGTTTATTTTGTTAAGGAAGACATGGCTGAAAGTTGGATGATTTATATAACAAAATCATTAACTAAAATTTGATAATTCTTTTTGTTTTTCTCAATAGGAAATAAATAAATGAGCAAAATAATGTTTAGTATTAATATATACTTAAATGACTGATTTATTTTTTAACATCTTGAGTGGTTAACTTTATAGGCAGTCATTTCTATAAGTAAATCAAAATGAAAGCATGGCAGGGAAAGTCAGGGTCCCGCCAAAGGGATATTTTCAGTAATAGGGTATTACATAGCACTGATTTATAGGTTACAGTTTACTAAGGAGCCAATCCTTTATTTTTATCACTAGAACATACTAAAAATTTAAGGCATGGAAATTGACGATGCTGCTCAAACCTTCCTAGATGCTTGGGTTTTTAGCCTAATTCATGTGTTTCTTCAATTTTTCTTTCTTTATTACAAGACAGGTACATAATCCATGGATAAACACAGGTGGACAGTAAACCAACAAAATTCTCAAAATATATTTTGTCTGGCAGGACATTTTGGGTTAATTACACACTTGGTTCAGAATTTGAAGGTGTAGGTGATATTATTAGCAATTTTAACACAATTTAAATTACTCGGTGAGTTCTAAATGTTAACTTAAGAACTATTTTATAATTAAGAGCTTAAGTAACTGTTTTCATAAGTGTAAATTTTCAGAGCAGAATAAGCTATTTCTATATACTAGTACTGACTTAAGCTTCTTCCCACTGTGTATGACAGGAAATTGAATAGACGGCGTGTTTCTTTACTAGACTGACTCTGCAGTTTTAGGATTATAATCTTTTACATTCTTTTCTTGCCAGTATTAACAGAACACTGACCTCTTCAAATGTTACTCTAGGAGGATAAATAAGTTGAGTCTGAGATGGAGCTTTCCACACAGTGGTATTTGAATGGGGAAGTATATAGCACTGTTGCTTTTAACAAAGGTGAACCAAAGGGCAGCTGTCAAAAAGGGTAGCTAACTTGAAATTGGAGAAATAGTGATTTTCCAAAAGTGCCCCAATGCCTAGTGCAGACACTAAATTGAAAAGGAAATAGTTGGACTTAATGTTGGTACAACAAATCAGTGTAGAGAATGGGGTAGAACCATTGAATCTGCAGTTTCCACATAAAATAAGTTGTGAAAGAATTATAGAATCGGAGAGCTTGAAGTGTCTCACAGATCTTTTTGGCCAATATCTTTTCTTTAGAGATGAGGAAATTGAAAAGAAATCCAATTAACAAAGAATCAGATTAAGACTCTTGGCTTTTTATCTAAAGTCCAGTGTGCCCCCTCACAGGTAGGTACAGTTGAATGTGTTGGTAGAGTATTTGACCTTTATTCCCTAAGATAGCTAGCTCTCTTTGAGGATTACCCCAAAATATTGATGAAGACCTGAAAAAAGATTTGTGGGCCATGAAAGATGAGACTTAGGGGCTAGATCCTATACTTCTGTAGTCCCTGGTCAGGATTAAAGGATATTTATAGAAGAGTGACCTAATTAGATGTGTGTTTTTAAATGATTACTCTGGCTGCAATATGCAGAACTTTGGGGAATTAATGGCCACTAGGAGATCAGTTTTAAAAAATGGTGTTTTGGACTGAAATGATGTAGTGTAGATGGAGTGAGGTAGCTAGATAAAACTAATATTTAAACACTTTGCTAATTTTTAGAGATTGGGGCATTAATCTGGCAATATTAGGTAAACTTATTTTTACTTGATGTTGCTTGCTGTTGTTGCTGTCTGTCATATACTCTTGTCATTTAATATAATATCTGTATTTGGGGAAGCTGGAGAGTCTTGGAGTTTTACACATATATACAATAAACTTCAAATGTGATTAGTTTGGGTGGGTATATCACTTAAAACTATACATAATGTATACAGTTCATATTTAAATACTACATTCTATTGGCATTTTAGTTTTATAAACAATTTCAGATTATATGACTTTGATAAATTAGTGAATAAGATGACATTTTACAACATTTTATGACACTTAAAAATGTTATCTTTTCTGGATTGAAATCTCGACATCTCTGAATTTACATACCTTTCTGAATTTGTTCAGGGATTAGAATTCGCAGCTCCTAATTGCAATTTGTACCACCTGTTTAGCCCTTTATTTTGCTTCTGTACAGTTGTCATGCCCACCTTCGCACTGTCAGTGCCTGAACCATCACTCTCCTCTCCCCCTCTCTGCCCACATTGTTAAGGACCCTCATGTCAGAATGGTGTGCCTTTCAATGAGTGTATTGGTCATATCTTAAATCCCATTCATATATACAAGTGCATTGTTACTGTACATATTTTTCTTGGCTAACAACACAAAGAAAAAATAAATGTTTTCAACTTATATTGTTTTTGGTTTACAGCCTGTAAATTACCGTGTTACTAAAAGGCATTTGTAGAGCAAAATTTATTCCATTTATTCATATATTTATTCACTTGAAATAATAGAGCATTTGCATGCTGTTTTTTATTTAAGTTTGCTAATATGGTGCTATTTAAATAATTTTATGTGGTCTCTTGGTATGCTTTTTAAATTCACAAAGTTATCACGATAACTGCACATTGAGAAATGTGATGTTGGGTTGTTAAATATAGGGTTAGGCATATAGATAGTGTGTTAAAAACCATTACTTTTTTATTCCTACTTCCCATTAATAATGGGAAGAAAGTCTGTCCATTTTAGCATTTCTATAATAAATACCGGCTTTAAATAAAACTTTAAATTTAAAAAAGCAGCAACAAAATATTTCACTATAGCCTGTAAATAACAACAGCTCTTTTCTTGATTATTGAGATATTTATAAACTGATAATTTTGTCTCATCAGATATCCTTTTGTTTCTGGAGCACCAAGGTGTTTACTTTGGCTTCTAAAGCTTTAGAAGGACATGTTCTTTGGGGAATAATTGATGCCAACTTTATTAAAAACACCTATTTTATTTTACTAAGCTACTTCTTTGACTAAGAGTTGGGATTACAGTGTCCTAGTTGATTCTCGTACACCATTCCTTACAAAGGAGAAAGAGAAATGGAAATTTTGGAGGAGATGGAGTTTGTGAGGTTGGTATTTCATAGTCTACAAGGAAGCACTGTGTTCATTTTCATTATACTTGCAGTGCAGTTGACTTCTGAAATGGCAAATGTTAAACTAGTTTGAAGATTCAGAATTTGAAATGAGAATACATGATTGGAAAATACAGGAACTATTTGATTCTTTTTCATCTGTTAGTGATTAGAGTGTTAACGCCTTAAAGTAGCACACAGCAGTTGACTAGTCAACTGCATTTATTAATATTTCCATCTCTTTCATCTTAGCCTCTGTTTCTTCACCATGAGATAGCTTCCTTTGCCTTTTGTTTCACACATAAAACATTGAATAACAGTGTTTTCAATTGCTCCTCTACCTTTAATTTCATCTACGATTGTGATTATCCATACTACCATGTCAGAAATTGGGGTGCCTTGCTCTTTCTCTAAGACAGTCCAAGTGCTATATGCTGGATTCATCACCCTCTATCTCACATGGAACTTCTATTCTGACATTTATTCTCCATCCTGTCTTCACCAATCTATATATATATAAAAGCCTAAGCGACGGTCCAACAGTCCGACCATCCGACCGGTAGCTATGACACGCACTGACCACCAGGGTGCAGATGCTCGCAGGAGCTGGCAATGCTGAGCTGCAGTGACTTGGCAGCTGTGGTTCTCGGGTGACGCACCTGGAACCAGAGAGGAGGGAGACTGACTCCGGGGTGCATCACCTGAGAACCGCCCTCTCACAATCTGGGACCCCTTGGGGGATGTTGGGAGAGCCGGTTTCGGCCCAATCCCCATAGGCCAGGCCGAGGGACCCCACCTGTGCACGAATCTGTGCACAGGGCCTCTAGTCCTTATATAAACCCCTAAAATATTCAAGATTTTGAATGCTATAAAAAGAGAAACCTTCCTACAGCCCTATATTTCCTTCTCTTCTTTTTTCCTCTCTCACTTCACAGCCATATTTCTTGGATAACTGCTCCACATTATTCTGTTTCCTTTTAGAACTCTAATGCAATTCTTGGCAACCATTATTAATAAGGTCAACCAGAAACTCCAACTTGCTAGATCCAATGATGTATTATCAGTAGTCACATTATCATTCTTCTAAATATCTAACTTTATAAATCACTTTTCTCAAAACTTACCCCTCTCTTGGCTAGCTTACTACCTCTCTCCCTCATCTCCTTATCAACTCTGACTTTCTTATCTTATTCCTTGATTTTTTTTTTCTTTTACTTTGCTCACCCCATGAATGTTGGGACTCCTAAAGGTCCTATGTTTGGTCCCCTTCTTTGTACTGCAGAGGCTACCTGTATGGCCACACTCATTCCCCATTTATTTGCATGCTCATTTCTCCCTTATCTGGTGTCAACCTAAGATCTCTTGTCTCTTCTCCTGACCCATATTTTCAACACCTTGTTGGAAATTACTAGATACAGGGAGCTAGGAATCAGTAGATGGTTGTAATTGTCCTGATAAAAGATGACATGGAAGTAAACTCAGGAGTCTCGGGATAGAGAAGCTAAGTGTTTACAAAATATAGTAAGGAGGTGGAATCTATAGAATCTTCTATTCCATTTGATTGGGGGAGTGGGAGAGAAGGAAGGTCTTACGCTTGGTCATTTGAAGGTTTGTGGCTCCATTCATTAAGACTTCGGGTAGAAAAAAATGAGCAGGTCTTTCAAAGATGATGCTTGTATTTTTGAGCATGTAAAGTTGAAAGTATCTGTTGGATTTCAATTATTTGTTTGACTTTGTACTAGTATGAGTTTCAACTGGTATGGAGGTAATGGACTTGGAAGGAACCACCTATAGATGGACATTGAAGACATGGGAGAGAACACAGAGCACAGACAAGGCTAATGTCACAGCTTTTTGTAAACACTATACTCAGATTTCCGACCCCATCTCCAGCTGTTTCTCCCCATCTTCACATGTAAACTCTGTTGTAACCATGGCAAAAATTACTTGACATTCTCTTAATGTGCCTTATCCTTTTTCCATTGTCTTAATACACGTTGATCGGTGTTTTTGTACCCCCTGCCCATTTGGTGAATTTTATCCTCCAAAATTTAGCTTAAGTAACATCTCCGGGAAGCTGTTATCAGGTTTAAGCATTCCTCTGTCTCTGCTCCCACACTACCTTATGATAGTACTTACTACAGTTTTTTTCTGTGACTTACATGTATGTATAGTACCCTTCCCACTAGACTGTGTCTTCTATAGGCCTAAGACATGTGTTGGCAAGTTTAGGGCCAAATTTACTTATTTGTTAAGATAATAGAATTTTGGGTAGAATGTTTTATAATTATATGGCTCATTAAAGTATAATAAAAATAACTTTAAAAATGATTAGCCATGTTAATATTTACATGACTTTTTAAAGGTCCACTAAGAAAATGCTTCTGGGTTCTTGATTAAGTTCTGTGAGCTCACCAGAAAAAAGAAACCGTAAATTTAAACAACCTTTAACGCCTCTCCATGCTGCTAGTCTTATTTTTATAGTATAGTAAAATACAGAGAAATGATGGCTTTATACTTTACCACTAGATGGCTGAATTACATTGCTTTTGGAAAAGAAGTAAAATCTTAATCATTCAAAACAGCCTAATATGTGGCATTTAACAAAATGTGTCTGATATTTAAATATATGCATTTGCACATATATGTGCACACATATATACCCACACATAAATAATTTAATATTTGAATAGTCAAGTTAATTGGATTAAGAATTATTTCTGAAAAAGTTGTAAGAATTATAGCCATGTATGTTTTTTGCTTTGATTTATAAGATATGTTACATTTTCATAAGACATATAAAAGGTCAGTATATTTTAAAATTATATTCTTGCATAGAATATCTACAAACATCAGCTCTAAAGTTTCACAGATACCATGAGGGTGAATTTAGCTCTGTTAGGAAACCGGTATCTGTGTCAGATGAGTACATTCACTTTATCTTTTAATACAGTTTTGTAGAATCTCTGTGCAGTTAGAGTTCAAAATGAAATAAAAAGTCAATACTCTACTTTGTCATTTAGATTTTAAGTTGTAAACCATTTTGCTCCAGTTTTTAAATCTCCTTGAATCAACTCTTGGTCATGAATGCCTCTATTTTTGGTCAGGCTTCAGGAATGTATAAAGTTGAACCACATGAACTTGCCACTTTCATTTATCAAAAACAGTCAAATATCAGCAGTTTCATGTAGTTCAACTTAATGATTTTTTTTATTGTTTTAGTCATTTTCGTTTTTTTTTTTTGTTTGTCAAATATCAGCAGTTTCATGTAGTTCAACTTAATGACTTTTTTATTGTTTTAGTCATTTTCGTTTCTTACATTGCAATGAACTGAATAGTTCCTGCCATATGAGGGCGGTTGAGTTTGGTGAGCAAAGGTTTGACCTGGACGGGATTGTTTGCCTTGTCTGTAGGATTTTGTGGGGGATCCATGCACAGAAATGCAGTGTGGCAAAGTAACCTTCAGGGTAACAATAGGTCTTAGTGAATGCCATTTCAGTGTAAAGGTGTCTGTGTTGCACTCGGAAAATGCAGGAGCATCTTTTAAACTAGGATGTACAATGATGTCTCCAGGGCATATCTCTAGGCTTCTTTTGGTTATGTGCTAGTTGAAGTGATTGACCAAAAAGATGTTAAATCGTGGGTCTCAGATGAACATTTGTTTGTATGTACTTTTCTGCCTTGAGCGAGTGTTAATTTCATTTTTGGTTACTTAGTGGTAATGCTAACATTTAAAATATGTGAAATTTAAACATAATTGGTAAATTTAATATTTTAAGAAAACAGCAAAACATCTGAAGGGATGTTTGGGGCAAAATTAAAAGTTGCTTGTCCCCGAGGTCTTGATCTCTTTCCATTCCAATATCCTACTACCGCCCACGCTAATCCAGTTTCCTCTCGGGGAGGCATGCTTTTTTGATCAATTCAGAAATAAACACATCATTACTTGTTTACTTTTCTGAACTCTGACAACAGATTCACCCAGACATGTACTCCTTGCTACGGGTGATCTTACCCATGTTTTGGAATTTTTATGTCAACCTTATTTTAAGCCTTCCAGCAAAATGTTGATTTTTTTAAAATACACAAAATTTTATATTTGCTTTTAAAAAAAAAATCTGTATTTGTTTTGTGTGAGTGTGTTTTTTAATGCGAGGACAGTGAGGTAATATAACGGTTTGAAAGTGTTCATGGTGTTTATTTGGTAAACTTACAGGTTACTTTAATTAGGAAAGGAAGAGGTCCTCTGAGAGAAATATTTGGCTGCTTTTAATGGTGGAATTAAACAATTTCTTATTTGCTCTGTTTTATTTCATTCATCAAACTAAAATAAAGCAATGTTTGACTATGTATGCCTCAAGATTAACAATTAGGAGGTGCTTCTTAGCAGAGACATGTTACTATGTTTTTTGACTTATCACTAATGTCTTGTACATGAGGAAAAAGAATGAATTGTTTTGGAGAAAATACAATATTCCTTATGAGATAAAAATAGAAAGCATCATTGAGGATTAAAAAAATTACAACCACATGGTTTTTTATCTGTTTTGTTTTTACTCCCTGTGCTGATTTGAATTGAGGCTGTTCGACTAGAACTTCATTTTGACAGGAAGTTTATAGACTTTATATGTGGCCATCTGAATAAATATTGCATTGAAATATTTCTCCATTTGAATTATTTAGGATTACAAATATTTAACATGGCTGTAGCTTACTAACTTCTTCAAATTGCTCCAAAGATCTGGGATAATCTGAGAAAAATAACAATCTTTCTTATTGAGAATAATTTAGTTAGCACTTTATAGTATTAGTTTTTATTGTAGGTTCTTGTCACTCATCAGCACAAGCACTTCTTCTGAAAGTCAATGCCTCTTACTAGATCACCTAAAGGACCATTGTAAATCAAAATTTGCCCAAGACCATATTTTGAAACTAAATAATATAATACATTAAATCTAGTTTGAGAAATTTGAACATGTCCTTTACAAAGCTAAAGTGAACAGTTTAAAATGTCTTTGAATCGATCAAAAATTGCAAATATATTTACCTATCAGTATTCTACCCATCAATGAAAGGACACATTAATGAGAGGGTATCCATTACAACACAAGTTATAAAAGGAAAAGATTCTAAGCAAGGCATTTGTTCATGTAAAAAGGGCTGGTTGAATAAGCTACAGTGTATCCACACAAATAAATAATATGGTTCTCTTTAAAATAGAGAGAATGAAGGGAGGGAGGGAGGGAAGGAAGGAGGGAGAAGATTTTTGTAAAAGCAGGATACTTCTAGGACTATATTCCAAGAAACCAGAAACACCAATCAGAAAGGATATATGCACCCCTATGTTCATAGCAGCACAATTTAAAATAGCTAAGGTTTAAAAACAAGCTAAGTGCTCATCAGCAGATGAGTGGATTAAAAAACTGTGGTACATCTACACAGTGAAATACTATGCCGCTATAAAAAAGAAGGAACTTTTACCATTTGAAACAGTATGGATGATACTGGAGAGCATTATGCTAAGCGAAATAAGCCAGTCGGAGAAAGATAAATATCACATGATCTCACTCATATGTGGGATATAATGATCAACATAATTTGATGAACAAAAATAGATCCAGAGACAAATGGCAGGGCGGGGTGGTTAGAGAGCAACCAAAGGACTTGTATGCATGCATATTAGCATAACCAATGGACACAGACACTGGGGCGGTGGGGGCTTGCCCCGGGTGGGAATGGGGGGAGGGGGTCAAGGGGGAAAAAGGAGACCTATGTAAAACTTTAGACAATAAATTATTAAAAAAATAAAATAGGAACAGTGCAAATAAAATTTTAAAAAGCAAGATACAGAGCTGTATACATTTTATGCTATCTTTTGTATAAACAGGAATTAGGGGAGATAAGAAATATTTACAAACAAAAAAACACTGGAAGAAGATACCAGAAACCAATATAAGCAGCTACCTAAAGGCATTAAGGATTGGGAATAAGTTAGAAAAAAGTTACATTGACTTAAATCAAGTTCAGTAATACACTACCTCCTGTATGAAATATCGTGATAGTGGCCCATGTACTCTTATATGCCTTTGCATAAAAACCTTGAGGTTATGTCAAGGTTGATAATATTTCTTTACTTTGAAGAAAAAAAAAACAATATTAGTGGCCATTTGTTCCTGATCATCCTTCATTTTGGGGAGGAATAAGTAAAATAAAGAATCATATTTTCCATTTGACTCTTGTTTTTTTCGTGTAACATTTACTTTCTGTAGTGTTCGCCTCAGACCCTGTCCTTCTAATTTTCTGACAAAATTAATGAGCTTTGATTTTTAAGGTTTGAAAAGAAACAGGTGGTCTCTGCTTTTCAATCCCAAAGTATTAAAATTGGCTTATTATAGTCTGTTAAGGATTACCATGCTATGTATAGTACAGAGTAGAGAGAAATGTGCCATGAAGAAGACATGGATAAAGTAAGGGAGGGGAGGTTAATATTTCCTCATTGGGAAAGGACGAGGAGGGCGTAAGGAAGGCCGCCTGGAGGCGGTGGTAATTTAGAGTTGCCTTAACAGATAAAGTAGAAACAGAGGGAGAAGTCAGGTGGATGACACTAGGGATATTCTTATGACACTTTTATAACATTTGCTGTTAAAATTCAGTATATCTTGAATGAGAACATTTGAAAAGTTTATCAAAGCTCCATGTGGATGTGAAGATAATAGAGGTTAGATGACAATAACTTTGTGCTTCAAGTCCTTTCCCCACCCCCACCCACTGTCATCACAACACCACTCTGGACACAATCCATCTTGTTCTTTTCAGGCAGTTTATGCCCCTGGCCCTTAGTCCATGGAGGAGCCACGACTCCCTGGAAAGAAGGGTTGCTGCATCTTTCCCTATTACAGCTTGTTTAGTGTTTAGTTTTCTCTTTGCCTAAGTACATCCCATAACTACTTTCCCTCTAAACAAATAAGATAGGAAAGGAGGAAAATTCACCTTGGGCTCCAGTTACCTGGATTATTTGGGGGTGGGAATAGGGAAAACAAAACAAAACTTGTATGTTTCCCAGATATTTTCTGTCCCAGATATTTTGCCTTTTTTCCTCAATCGCATGTTTTCTTGAATAACTTGGTTTAAAATGAGGGTTCCCTCCGCCCCCCAGTGTCTTAAATTTATTTAAGAGGTTCTGGTTCTGTAAAGCTGTCAAATTATGTAGGACCTGTCAGTTGTTACTGTAACCTGTTCAATGGAACTCTAGACAAATAACTTTTATGGGCTTCCACACTCATTTCAGTCCTTTGGCCACTGCTATCTTGGAAGCTTAAGACAGTGGGAAATGAATTGTGGGGACAGGTTCAAAGAGTTGAAACTATGTTGAAAAAGCTGCCTGCCAAAAACCAGTGTTGAAGTCTTAAAATGAAAATTTTTTTATTTGAAAAATAGTTAACAGGAGTTGTTGAAGAGATGAGTCCAAAGAGAGATCAAGTATATGTAAAACTGAATTTTTGTAAGTTACTCTTTTTCAGTAGACCATAACAAAAAAGCAAAATGAATCCTCAAGAGAGAGTATCTCCCTGTACTCTCACATTTGGGCCCATTTTTTTTTTTTTTTTAACAAAACAAATCAAACCATTAGAATGGTGAAATAGTGAAAATGGGTGGGAAATGGGTGGGAAGAGGGAAATCATAAAGATGAATAAAGACCAGTGGCTGACCAGACCCATCTATTGGGGGTCCTTGATTTGTCCATTTTTTAGACTAAGAGATGTACAGCATTCTTAACATAGAAAAACAACATGCCTTCACGTGTTACAAGAACATTCAGAGAAATGAAAAGCATAGATTTCAATTACATTTTTTTCATACTTTCCAATCTTTTCTTCCCCTCTTCTATGAAACAGTTCCCCTTTTAAAGAGTAAAATCATCACATGCTGGCATTGAGCTCAAAAGAAGGCAATTCCTCTAAACTCCCAAGAACTTTCTAGTTTAACAGCTGGAATAAGTACAAATTGTTCTACCAAAGTTTTTATTACATAATAACGCTAATTACCAGCACTGATGGTCTCCCATTGTTGGGAGATGCTTAGTATTATAAAAGTGAGTGCAGATCTGGGAGTGCTTTAAAAAAGATGATCATTTGAAGATGCATGGCATTTCAAACACTGGCTTTCATGTTCTGTGCATCTGCCCGGATGCTTTCCTCCTCCTGTTTAAATTGCCGATTCTGACATCTCTTCAAATCCAGAAAAAAATATTGAGTTTATAAATGATTTGCTTTTTTATTTAACCATTGCTTTGTGAAGACAAAAAGCTACAAACACAATCTTATGAGACACAAAAAAAGTATCATATTTTCTGTAAATTCATTTTATCTCTTCTGAGAAATTGTTTAAATAGTCAATGTTCATGCCCTGTTTCTCACCTCCTCACATTATTGGCCATATAAACCTGTTGTCACACATTTGCATTTCTCCTACCTGTATTTGCTGGTGCCTAAGTGCTTGTCGTTGGCTGCTCTTTAAAAGCCACTACTTTGTCATCGTGGAGGGTTCTTCAGTTACACACAGTCAGAAGCTCATAGATGCTGCCGGTAGTGATTCCAGGAAGACTGAAAGCAGTTCACTGCTTACTTCCAGGAGCCTTTTGGGGTCGTTTTTGAACTTTATACCTTTTTTTGTACAAAGCTCTGCTGAATCATATGCTGGCTACCAAGTGATGGTCTGCCTTCTGATTCATTTCCAGAAGAAAATAAATTTCTGTTGTTTTCCAGCAGTCGGTGACTTTCTGAGACGTGAATGGGGGCTGGGAAATTCCATTTTATTTGATCCCATGTGTTAATGCAAGAATGGAATGACACCTTGGCAAGAACACTTGCATTGGGATGGCTCACAGAACAAATCCTTCAGTAGTTTTAACTAATAAATCTAAATGATGTGTGCATTTTAGGAGGAAAATTACTTTGTATCTACCTACTACTAGCAATGTTAGGGAGTTAGAAGACTGGCTTCTTATGCTATTCTTTTGGGATCAGTGATATTTTTTTAAATACACAATTATCTCTGGTTTTTTTTATACCTTTATTGATTTTTATTTTTATTCTCTTACTCCTTTTTAAAATTGACTCTGCTGTGTGTTTATTCTTATTGAAAACCAGTGAAACATGTTCTTTTCTTTAAAGAGATAAGAGACTTGATACTAATTCATCAATCCTGCTCCTTTTTTTTCTCCCATGCTTTTTCCTAATTACCCAGATTTGACAATTTATACATATATGATTATTGATTTTTCTACCCATTCCCTTGTTCTTTATTTCCCCTAAGTCAAAATATACTATGAATTATAGAATGCCCTAATGATTGGACACTCTTTCTCACCATCATAATGTCTGATTTTCTTAACATCATGTAAAGAATTAATTTACCAGTTTACTGAATCTTTGTGCCAAAGCTCTGCCCTGGAGTGTATACCACACAGGTGGCCTTTTCTACATGCTGATCAATAGCAAGCCCTCTTACAACCAGGTCAGTAATGTATTTAGAAAGTAATTCAGTTATAATCTAAATCCATGAGAAACTTTTACTAAATTTCCAAAGGGACCTCCTTTTTTCTTATTATATCTAATAGATACCTAAATATGTAAAAAAATAAAAATGATTTCCCTAAGTCAGTTTCATCAGGGTGGATTCTATTTAAAGATGAAAGGGCTGAAATTCTTAAATATGCTAGTTCTAACCTTGAAATGAGAATAATTTTATTTACCAAACTTGAAATGAGAAAAAATTGTTCTCATTTGCCTTTGAGCTGATGAATTATCTTGCCTCTCTTGTCTTTGAAAATTTTGTTGATTAAGTAAATTATTTGGGAGCAACTACTGTGTGCAAAGTTATATGCTGAGCATGCTATAGGAGTTATAAAGATGGTTAAGAAATATTTCTTGCCCTCAAGAAAATTAAATCATCTTTTATAGGCTGTTATCACTGATGATTTATGTATGAGTAATAAAATGCATCAGATGTAAAAGTGATACACTTTGTACTTTAAAAGCATTTGCAGACTTGATGAAATTCAAACATTTTATAAGTTGATGTGTGCTGCTCTTTCCTTCTTAACCCCTCAACCTCCCATCCATTTCTAAGTTGATTTGTTTTTAAACAATATTTGTCCTCAGTGTCTTGGAAAGTGGAGCTTTCTTAGAAAAGACAAAATCTATGACCGTTGTTGAGAAATTACCTTGCATAGCCCTCAAGTTGTGATGAATATATATGATTATTTAGGTCAACTGAAATGTAAAAAAATTACTCTGTGTATCTGGTGCTTGTTTTCTATAAATGGTTTTATTTCACCTTCCTTCATTCTTGAAGGATATTTTCTGTAGGGATAAAAGTCCAGGTTAATGGCTATCTTCTGCACTATCTCCCACATTCTGTTGTTTTATGTTGAGAAGTCAGTTGTCAGTCTAATTATCCTTTAAAGGGTAATCTGTTTGGTTCAGACTACTGTGAAAAATTTCTGTGTTTGGTTTTTAGCCATTTAAAAAACAATGTTCCTTTGTGTAGTTTTCTTTTTCTTTATCCTTCTTGGAATTTTCAGGGTTTCTCAAACGTGTACTTAATACCATTGATTGATTTTGAAAAATTCTGAGCCATTATCTCTAAAAATATTGTTTTCTTTTTCTTCTCTCTTTCTGGAATTTCAGTTACACATATTTTAAAAGACATAGATATATTTACTGATCCTTTATATCTCTTACCCTTTTTCAATATTTTCTCTTGTTGTCTGTTAGTTTTCTTCTGATCTGATTTCTAACCTCTTTTTATCTCTTTAGCTGAATCTAGTCTGTTTTTAAGTCTATTCTTTTAAACTCTTAATTTGGGTTACTATATGTTTTAGATCTAGAATTCTGTTTAGTTCCTTTTACATTTTGTAGTCCCCTGAAAAAAATCTTAACTTTTATCTTGTAGCTCCTTGCATTTATTATGGATAGATGAAAACTGTTCCTATTCCTACAATTGTTGTGAATATAAAATTAAATAAGAAATGTATATATAGTGCCTGATTTGTAGTAAATAATAAAACACTAGTCATTTTGTTGTTATTATTATCTTTAAATTCTGAAAAGGGTTGATGTCCAGAAACAAATAAATCATTCCTATTTCTTGGATTGTTGAGAATATAATGTTAAATGAGAAATGTATGTAAAGTGCCTGACTTGTAAAGTGAGCAGTATACTTTAGTTGTTGTGATGTTTTTTTGTGTGGTTTTTTAAAAAATATATTTTATTGATTTTTTACAGAGAGGAAGGGAGAGGGATAGAGAGTTAGAAACATCGATCAGCTGCCTCCTGTACACCCCCTACTGGGGATGATCCCGCATCCAAGGTACATGCCCTTGACCGGAATCGAACCTGGAGCCCTTCAGTCCGCAGGCCGACGCTCTATCCACTGAGCCAAACCGGTCAAGGCTAGGTGTTGTGTTTTTAACTTAGCTTGAAAAATCTGAAAAGGGTCTATATTCAGAAGCAATTAAGAACTCTTTGTGGATAGAGTCATATTTCTTAGCAATAGCCAAGCCCTGGCTTTTGCTGGACCTCACGTTCCCAAAATCCAGCCTTACCAGACAGCTTGCGTGCTGTTTTCCAGTGTACTTCATAGTATATTGTGCCTCTCAATTGATCAGCTTGGAAAATACTGCACTTCCCACACATCCTTGCCTTC
>NW_005371441.1:274504-295538 GCF_000412655.1 Myotis brandtii | reverse complement strand
TATCCTATCCTCATCTATCAAGGCCAACAAACTCCAGCTCAAGGGTCACCCCTCTGTGAGGCTTTTCCTGACACCCGTTCTGTCCCACCTAATTCTGTGACTGACCCCGCCCTTCACCCTCTATGGCCTCACTTTAGCCTATTATTATCCTACCACTCTTCCTTGGACTTGGTTCACGGGGTCTGTCTCTCTTTACTGGCCTATAACATCCTTAAAAGTAGTGAACATTCATCTTTTCCTTTGATCCCCAGCACAATACTTGACCCATTGTAGGTGTCCCACAAGCGATTGCTGAACCAATTAATACATGTGTGAATGAACTGTTAATGTAATTGTCACCACTGTTATGGTTTCACATATTTTAATGTTTTAATCACTTGATGTATTTGTTAATTATTTGCCAAGATTATTATTTTACAGAGTATAAGTCATCAAATCAAATCAATGTGTGTTTTGTTCTGGCTTAGAAGAACCATACTTTGTTAAAGGGATTTGAGACCAGGAATTACAAATAGACACTGTTCCAAAGTGTCATTTATAGTCTAGTTATCAGAAATTTGGAATATACTTTCTAAAAATGTTAGACACTGATTGAAGGCTGCAGTGTCTGAAAGGAGAAGTTATGTTGTGGAAAGATGATGAAGGAGAAAGAGCTGGGTTCTTGCCCTCACACTATCACTCTTATCCAAACCCTGTATGAATTTAAACAAATATTGGGCTTCGGTTTTTTCCATCTGTAAATCAAGGTGATTATAAATTAGTTAAAAACGTCTTAACCTTTTGTAAATTTGTGAACCCTTTCAAGTGTTTATTATTTTTATGTGTTAAGGCATCAAAAATAGTCAAGAACTATTTTCATGTCTGGGTGTTTAGGATTCTTGCATTTTGACCTTTAGGAAAATCTGCTTTCTTTGTTCCTGTTTGGTTTCTAAATGATGAGATAGGAAAGAATGTGTCAGGGTTCTACTTGCAGGCATTTTTCTACAATCTCTCATTGAAGATGTAGATAGCCACTTAGAATAAAATCATCTTTTACATTGTTTCTTTTAACATTTTTTTCCTGAAATACCAGAGGAAATCTTGATTTGTTATATAAGACATTTGATCAGATGAATACAGTTCACAAATACAATTTATTTGGGGTGGACCTATAGGATTAGTCATTTTTACATACTTTCATAATTTTCTAAAGTTCAAAATTTGTGGTTCTTATGCATTATCTCTTTTTTTGGTGGTTCATCATGTGAATAAATTAAACACAATCTACTCAAAATAACTGAAAACATTATGTAAGTGTCCAAACCACAGTGCCTAGCAGTGTCCGTCTAAGTAATAAACTGTGTATCTGTGTTAGAGGCTGCTCATTACCCTCCCTAGAAGTACACATCAAGGCTCTCAACATTTTGTTTTAAAAGGCTACAAAATTGAAACTTAAAAATTAGGAAGAAATTGGCACATTTGCCTTTAACAACCTGAAACTGAAATACCTGCATCCATCTGGGGTGGTGGCCAGATGATGTGTAGAAGTAATGAAAACACAGAAGGTGTGTTCTACCTGCATGATTTTTGTGCAACAGAAAAGAATATTATAGTGATGTTGTATGAGAGGGTAGTCAGTCTAAACAGTAAGCTTCATGCACATGACGTGTTCCATCCAAGCAACAGTGACAGGGAAGATGCACGAGGGCAAGTATGCTTCTCAAAACCAGACACAGGTCGGAGAACCCACTTGGTCATCAGTTTTACTAGACATATTACTTTTGGTTTTTAGTTTGTTTTCTGTTGGTTTATAAACTTTTTGGTTTGGAATAATCCCTGGATTTACAGGTAAGTGACAAAAATAATATGGAGAGATCCTGTGTGCCCCTCATCCAGTGTCCTCTAACATTAACATCTTCCATTGCCATGATGTCAAAACCGAGAAACCAACATTGATTGGTACATTACGATGAATTAAACTCCAGACGATCTGGATTCCACCAGTTTTTCAACTAATATCCTTTGCCTGTCCCAGGAATCCATCCAGGATATCACATTGCATTTAGACATCATGCCTTATTATCAGTCTCTTCTGGTTTGTTACATTTCTCATTCTTTTCTTATTTCCCATGACCTTGGCAGTCTTGAGGAGTACTGGCCAAGTATTTGGCAAAATGTTCCTCCATTGTCTGATGTTTTTCCCATGACTTGACTGGGGTGATGGGTTTGGAGAAAGACTCTCACAGAGGTGAAAAAGTATTCTCATCACATATGAGGCATATGTGCTATCAGTATAATGTCACTGATGATGCCAACCTTGGTTACCTAAACAGCATAGCATTTGCCAGGTTTCTCTACTGTAAAGTTACTATTTTTCTCCACTTCATATTCTGTTCTTGAAAGCAAGTCTCTAAGTCCAGCCCTCAGTCAATTAAACTCCCCTGCTTGGAACAGGGGAGAATAACTTGTTTGGAATTCTTCTATAAAAAAACATTGCAGACAGATTGTTTTGACCAGTGTTAGACTCTTCTCCAGTGTTAATTCTATCCCTCTGTTCTGAGGCAAAACATGATATGCATGTTCAATGAAATATTCAACTTATGCCCATGACTAGATTGAATATATCTTTTGTCACTGATTATAACATTTAGAGTGTAAATGTTAAGTGAAGAAAGTATTCCTTATCCTTGCTTGCTTTCATGATAAAAGTAATGAAAAATAACAACTGGTATGGAGAATAGACAGACAAGAGCATTCTGGCTTTTTATGATTTTCAACAAGGTTTTTTTGGTTTGTTTTCTTTTTGTTTTTAATGAAAACCATCTTGAATTTTTATCCAGATAAAATTATCCCTGCTTCTAGCTCCCATAACTTTTTTTTCTTTTTCTATTGCTTTTGTTATACTCAGTTTTAAAGGATATGGTCACCAGTTCTACCACCTGCTTTGCAGCCTGCTCATAACATAAGGTTAATTGAGTCTAGCTGGATTGTTAATATTGTTGCCTACATCCTCTACAGAGGCCATGTTAGAATAGCATAGGTTTTTTGTCGTTTCAAAGATACATCTAAAATAGTTGGGTTTTGTAATAAACTGTTTTGATCTCCTCCTAATGGTCATATTGTTGAATGGCCACCGTAACTATAAGGGACACAGAATATTTCCATGAGCAGGATTTTGTTTATTGTTTAAAGCATTAATGAATTGGTTTAGTTGATAGACTTTAGAAATTTAACTTTATTGAGGTGTAATTTATCCACTATAAAGGTGCATATTTTGTGTATCGTTTGAGGAGTTCTGATATTTGTATACATTTGTGTAACTGCCACCCCAGTCAAGGTATAAAACATTTTCAGAAAGTTTCTTCTTTTTTTCTTTGGAGTCAGACCCCCAGACATCCACTTTCCCACCACAGGAAAAGAATGATGTTATTTCTCTCTTTGTTCTGATAGTATAAGTTAATTTTAGAAAAACAGTTATTTTCTATTACTTGCATATATTTTCTCTAACTGCCTTCATGATCTTCTCTTTATATTTTCTTTTTAACCATTTGACTATGATGTGTTAAATATTGAGTATTTATCTCGCTTGGTGTTTTCTGAGTTTCTTGGATCTATATTTGATATCTTCCATTAATTTTTGGAAAGTTCTTGGTCAGTATGTCTTCAAATATTTCTTCTGTCTCGTTGCCTCTCTCTCTCCATTTTATAGGGCTCCAATTACATGTGTTTTAGACCATTTGATAATTTTCTGTAGCTTTTGGATGCTCTGCTTCTTCTTTCCCCACAGTATTTTTTTCTCTTTGTGTTTCAGTTTATTGACCTTTCTTCAAGTTCATTGATATTTCCTTAAATGAGTCAGGAACTGATAAACCCACCAACGGACTTCTTCATCTTTGATACTGTCTTTTTAATTTCTAGCATTTCCATAGTTTCCATTTCTATGTTGAAACTTCCTAGCTGCTCATTTATGTTGTTCACCTTTTAACAGTTTGTCCTACTTATTTTTAACTTCCAACATCTGGATCATCTTGTAGTTTGGTTCTCTTGATTGCTTTATCTCTTAACAGTGGGTTGCCTGGGGCAATTTTGTTTGTTTCCTGTGCGAATCCTGTAATTTTTGGTTGTTAGATGCGTGCACTTTAGAGACTAAGGCAGTACTTACACTTCAAAATGGGATTGCCCTTTCTATCGTGCTAGTAGTGTGTGGGCTTGAATCAGTCTATTCAGGAGCTGAGCTGGATTGGGGTTTTGCCATGTTCGGTGGACCCCAGACTTCCAGTTCTTCTAGCACTGAGCTATCATTGCCTAGTACATAGGGTTACTAGTACTAGTACATAGTACATAGGGTTACTATGTACATAGGGTTACTATACTGGAGGGATTTCATCGTAATGCTGCTCCACCCTCAGCTTTCAGCTGTCCCTGCACGTCTGCACCACAGAGAGAATATATCTCCACACTTTTTAAAAAATATATTTTATTGATTTCAGAGAGGAAAGGAGAGGGAGAGAGAGATAGAAACATCAATAATGAGACAGAATCATTGATCGGCTGCCTCTTGCACGCCCCCAACTGGGGATCAAGCCTGCAACCCAGGCATGTTGCCCTTGACCAGAATCAAACCCGGGACCCTTCAGCCTGCAGGCCAATGCTCTATCCACTGAGCCAAACTGGTGAGGACATATATCTACACACGCTCGTTCTTTCCCCAAGAGAAGACTGCTCCTAGCTGCTTGTACTATCTTTGTCTCTAATGTTCACCCACCATCTAACATTCAATCAAAAATTACAGGATTCACACATGAAACAAACAAAATTGCCCCCAGGCAACCCACTGTTAAGAGATAAAGTAATCAAGAGAACCAGACTACAAGATGATCCAGATGTTGGAACTTAAAAATAACTAGGACTTGGCCGAAACCAGTTTGGCTCAGTGGATAGAGCATCGGCCTGCGGACTGAAGGGTCCCAGGTTCGATTCCGGTCAAGGGCATGTACCTGGGTTGCGGGCACATCCCCAGTGGGAGATGTGCAGGAGGCAGCTGATCGATGTTTCTCTCTCATCGATGTTTCTAACTCTCTGTCTCTCTCCCTTCCTCTCTGTAAAAAAAATCAATAAAATATATTTTAAAAAAAATAACTAGGACCAAACTGTTAAAAGGTGAACAACGTGAGCAGCTAGGAAGTTTCAATGAGCAGCTAGGAAGAAGCCGATCAATGATTCAGTTGATGAGATGCCATAGGAACTTAACTCTTGTTTGCATCAGTCAGCATGGGGTAAAACTGGTTTGTTATATGTCATTTCACTTAAAATCACAGAACCTACCAGTGATGTGAACTGAAGACTTACTATACCTGGCAGAGGCCTGTGGAAAACCTTGTGAGTACAGAGACCCCTCGTGTCCAGTGCTCTCAGCTATTTCAGACTGACATGCTATCCCACACATGGCCTCAGGCAGGTTTTTACATTTTAGCGGCTATCGTCTTACCAGCTGTGATCGTGGCTGACCCTTTCCCTCCAGTGCCACAGGGAGCTCATCCATGTGGCCTGTGCCCAGCCTCTGCTGTGTCTTAAAATTCCCATGTTGTGGGACAGTGACTTCACAGACAAGATTGTCTTTGCATTTGGAGCCCCTCCAGATTTAAACCCAACCAGCGAGCCCACAGATAAAACCAGAGCCCGTCTGGTTTCTTCTCGCCTGGCAAACTGCCCTTCTCGGTGAGCCCGCTCCTCCAGGCTCACTGACTCGGCCAAGATATGAAAGTGGCCTCTTCCTGTTCAGTCGATTCTCATTGTTTTTGTGTTCACATCTCTTCTGTGGTTTTAAAGAACTGTGTGTTGTTGAGGTTTATCTGGGGGTTTGTTGTGCTCTTCATTCAGATCAGAAGCTCATTGGATTTTCAGAATTTGCTGTTGATTTTTCAGCTACTTCATATTCTGCCTAAACTTTTTCCACTAACGATACTCATTTGCAGATTATATGAGTTGTTAGAAAATACCTTCTCAGTGTTTGTGGAGGAACATAAAATTCGTTTTCTTCTTAGAATTAGGTAGGAGCTCTCTAATGAATAAGCAGTTGCAGATTTTACAGTGTTTGGAGGAAGAGCAAGAATTTTTTACAGATTTAAGCACAGTAGGCATAGTGAAAGAAGGGCAGTACTCTCTCATCTATGCTATTTTTTGCAACTTCTCCATAGTTTCTGCCTCTATATTTTAACTGATTGGTACTGCTCAGATATTCATAGGAATATTAATTTATTATGTTGTATTCTAAAATATTACTTTTAGTTTTTACTTCCTTTTTTCACTAAAGTAATATGTAAGAAGTAGTTTTGTGGGGGGTTTTTTAGGCAGATTTTTTTTCTGGTCATTTTTATCTTTAAGCTTTGGGAGTTAACTGAATTATAGCTTTTTATTCATTCTTTCTTGTATGTTTTTTTAAAAGCAACTTATTAAAGGAAAATTATATATATATGAATTCTCATAGGTCTATACTAGACATTATAGTGCAGGTATAACAGGGGTATGAATGAAAGTTCTCTCACCATGAAGTATGAAGTTCTCCTTTATAATGTAGTTTCTGTTAAAATATGTAGAATAACTGCAATACAAATACTAGTGTTTCACAGAATGAGTTCATGCATAAGACTGTAAAATTGTCTTTTATTACATGAGCTTTTCATTTCCAACAAATTCTCAGTGCAAATAATTAAATTTTGCCTCAGATTATATTCCTTTGCTATTTCTCTTGGGTTTATAACATTCATGACATACTTTTCAATTATCTGTGTTTTCATTCAAGGGCGTTACAGACTTTAAGGGAAAAACTGGATAGACTATATTCAAAAACAGATGCTGCTGTAAGATTTAGACTTTATTATTTCTGTGATTGAAACTCACAATCTCTAAATATTATAAATGGCTTCCATCTGTTTCAGTATAAAATGGGTTAAAATATATTAAGAATATAAATTTGCTAGTTACATATGAAATTCATTGCTAAATTTAAAATGCTTGATTTATTTTAAGATAATCCAACAGATGTGTAGGAGATATTTATAGATGAAAAGATTGATATCTGTAAAAGCTGAGTGCTGGATGTAGCAGTTTATTATACTGTCTTCCCTGCTTATATATGTCTGAAAACTTTCATAATAATTAAAATATAGTATCAACTTTAGAAATAGGAGATAAATATCAAAAACATTAGATGCTTAAATTTCTATGTAAAAATATAAGGTAGTATAGATATAAAAGAATCATAAAAATATTGGCAAACTCAATATATAAAAAGAATATATAGAAGTATATAAAAGTTACTCCCTGTCCAGAATGCAATATTGGTTTAACATTAGAATAATTTAGTTCATGACATTAGCAAGTTAAAGATGGGGTCATGAGGTCAGTAGATTCAGAAAAATTCAGTCAGTAAAACTCAGCATCCATTAAAAATTTTTTTAAATCGTAGGAAACTAGGAATAAAAGAGAACTTCTTGAATCCCATTATGGGATATCTCCAAAGCTTCATGCTCTTGGTGAAAGTGTTTTATTTAAGACTGGGAATAAGACAAGGAGGCTTGCTATCCCCAGTTTTCCTCATTATACAAAAATCAATTGTGAATCCAGCTCTCAACACAATCAGTTAGAAACTAAAATATCCTTGCAGTAACATCACAAATTATCAGATATCTAGGGATAAATGTGCAAAGCCTGTTGGAAGCTTTTTATGCAGAAAATTATAAAATATTATTGAGAGAAAATAAAAGAACACTTAAATAATTGGAGCGCTATATCATATTCATAGATTGGAAGACTCAATTGTATTCCTTTGCTATTTCTCTTAAAGATGTCTTTTCTTGAATTAATCATATAAATTCAGTGCTGTTTGAATCAAAATTTTGACAGGTTTTTACAAAAATAGTACTGATCCCTAGCCAGTTTGGCTCGGTGAATAGAGCATCAGTCTGCAGACTGAAGGGTCCTGGGTTCAATTCTGGTCAAGGGCACATGCCCAAGTTGTGGGCTCAATTCCCAGTGTGGGGCATACAGGAGGCAGCAATCAATGATTCTCTCTCATCATTGATGTTTCTCTCTCTCTTTCTCTCTCCCTCTCCCTTCCTCTCTGAAATCAATAAAAAAAACATTTAAAAAATGAAAGAAAAGTTCTGCTTCTTGCTCTGGTTAGTAGGTACATGAATGTTTATAATATTTCACCAAAGTATAGACTTATGGTTTTTGTGCTTCTATGTATATGTATATGTATATTTCTTACAATAATTTCTTTAAGAGTCATGTACAGTTTCTGAATTAGGGTAAAAAGCCCATTTCATAGCTAATAACCTTGTTTTTCATTCTGTTTTGTTTTTATTTGTTTAAAATTAATTTAATAGCCCTAGCTGGTGTGGTTTAGTTGGTTGAGCATTGTCCTATGAAGTCTAAGTTTGTAATTCCAATGGATAAATAAAACATTAACATTGATTCACACATTAGATGTTTACTTATTAAAACAGATCTTAAAAATGCAAGAAGTTGTAGCCTTGCATATTCTCAACTTAGAGCAAAGTCTTCACCTTTCAGTTTACTCATCATTACAACGGATTTTCCCAAAGATTCATTGTATCTGGTTGAAATGGAGTGTTTAGGAATACCTTTTCTACTTGAATTTTGCTCCTTTTTTAGTTTCACTCTTGAGAAATGTCTTTCAGGTGTAAATTAAACTTTACTTCAGTTAATTAACTAGAACTTTTTCTCTCATAGACCACTAGAATTGTGTAATTGATTATGTATATATAGTTTCCTGATTTTAAGTGCCACTTAGCTCTGAGTCCAATTTATGACATACAAATAGTCCCAGTACTGCTATATGTTTGCACTTTACTTTTTATCTTCCTAGGATGGACATTTTACTCTGATGTTCTCTGGTTGTGATGTTTCTTCTTTATATCTCTATCTTCTAAGCATTTTGTGCAAGTAATTCAGATTCTTTTTACATTAAGGAGAACAAATGAATGAACAAACGAATGAATGAATGAATGAATGTTGGATGACATTGACTTGAGTTATGAAACTGCTGGTTCTTTATAGTTCTTGTGGATGAAATAAAGTTCAAAAGTTTAAACCAGCTATGCAGACTGTTTTTCTCTCCTTTAAAAGGGCTCTTGCTTGTCAAGTGAGAGTAAATATTTATAGTTGGCTATGGAAAAATGTTCTGAGGGTGAAGAAAATTATTTTAATAGAACTGTATTCTTAATAGGTGGTGGATAAAAAAAATCCATTCATATGCAGCAGGCTGGACAACAAAGTAATGGTAGGCAGCAGTTCTCTAGTTAAATGTTAAATGCTTATTAGTATCCAGTCAAAGGAAGTACATAATTATTTTATTGTATACCATGCTATATGTATGTAATTGCATTTTGAGATTTACTTTTCCTTTATCTATTGAATTGCTGAAGCACTTTTGTTGAAATAAGATTTTAAAACATTTCAATCAAGAACTGAAATTTATGTTCTTTTAATAGTTTTCGGATAGTGGCAGAGTAATGTGAGCAGCATGATATAATGGAAACTGTATGGGCTCTGTTTAAATATGGGCAAATAATGCCATCCCTCTGAATCCACCTCAGGGCTCTTGTCAGCAGTCACAGGTATAGCAATATGTATCCCCGAGGTTGCAATGGATGTGTTACTTGAGATGGGGTAGATAAAGTGCCTGGCATGTAGTATAGCTAGTCAGTATATGTTTATTTTCTTCTCTTCCTATCAACAAATTTTCAACAAGGGAAAGCTTAGCATTCTCTGGGGCGAAACAGTATTCTTTTAAACTATCTGTTTATTTTTGTCTTTTATTATTATGTGAAATATTGGGGTGTTTTTTTTCCTTGAAAAGAGGCTATTGCCACATAATGCAAGGAAGTAATTTCTGATGGTTCTTATTTGAAAGAAGAGAAACCTTTTTGTCAGTGGATGTAGAAAGAGAGGGGAAATGTGGGGTATTATTTGGAGGAGGGTTGAGAGATGAGGGAGACAGTAGGTGAGATAAAGGAGTTATTGGCATTGTATCTTGAGGAAACAAAACATACAGCCCCCAATCCCCATCACATTAGTTGCTCTTTTAACACAGCTAAATTTAAGTCAGAGGGAATACAAATGACAGTGGTTGTGGGGGTAAACAGTGCAGAAAGCTTCTACTTTTGCACAAGTCTTTGCTTTATTGGGTCTTGAATAAAATCAAACAGGAAAGACTTTAGACCTGCGAAGCTGCCAAAAATGTAGTGGTTTCTGGATTCCTGACAGCTGAACTGCCAGGATCTTGTGGTGTATAAAACGGCTGGAAAGAATCGTTCTGCTGAGGGGCAAGTGACAGGTCTGCTGGATTCCAGTAATCTGAGAAGGTGCCAGAGGCTCGCTCTGTGATTTCATTGGAAGGCTTCTGTGTGGGACTTCTGCATGGTCCTCATTAGGAGTTGCCCCTATTTATTTTAAAGACCAATCCAGGGAAATCCTAGAATTCCAGAACTGGGAGGAACTTGGGGAATTATCTAACTCCAGCTCTTTATTTTAAATGGGGAAACTGAGGCTCAGAGGCCTCAGAGTGACTTCCCCGGAATTACAGAGCAAGTTGATGTTAGAACTGAGGCCAAGACTTGAGTCTCTGAATTCCTCAGCTAAATGCTCATAGCAGGAGAAACCAATCTTTAAAAAATGTAATGTGTGCTTCTACCCATTTAACATTATTCAACTCTGCAAGTCAGTATCTTCAACTAGAAAAAGAAAGAAAATAAACAATTCCTCCCCTTCCTTCCGTAGTTTAGGAAGAATTTATACCTTTGACCCAAACTCCAGAAACCTTTGCTTCAAGATACAAAACAAGGAAGAGCATCTGAGGTTTTCAAAAGATGTTAACCTCGAGTAAACAGAGAACCCTGCTGTGCTTGCTGTGTGGTAGCTCCCACTGCTCTGGGGGAGGGGGAGAGGAGAGGGTATGTAAGTGTAAGTAATTTCTATTTAGTAGGTGCTTCATAAACATTTATTGAGAATTTATACTTCCTTGATAAGATGAAATTGCCTTCAGCAATCACTGTCTAAGTAAAAAAAAATTGTATGTGTTTGATTAATTATACATAAGAATTCCCACATCTTGATTAATCACTGTGCATGATACTACCAGGTATATGGGATGAACTGCAGCAGATCAACGAAAATATTCCTGTTGCTAAAAATCATCTAAATTGTCTTAATATCTTTGTGTAGTAATGTAGATTATATCAATTTCTAGAATCAACACCTAAAGTTTGAAATGTTACTCCTAAAAAATGTATGTATTGATACAGAGAATCTATATATATACACATACATACTGAGTGGCTAGATTATTATGACCACCCCATCAGTACTTCATTGACACTTCCAAAAATACTGAATATTGAAAACTTCCTAAGCAAATACTCTCAAGGTTTTATTATTATTATTATTTGCATAACTAATTCACTTCATTGTACTGATGGGGTGGTCATAATAATCTGGCCGGTCATAATAATCTAGCCACTCAGTGTATATATGTGTGTGTTTGTGTGTGTATATATATACATATATGTGTGTGTGTGTATATATACACTGAGTGGCCAGATTATTATGACCACCCCATCAGTACTTCGTTGGGCCACTTTTTGCCTTCAATACTGCGGCGATTATTCTTGGCATTGACTCCACAAGATTTCGTCCCACAAATGCTCAATTGGATTGAGATCTGGTGATTGTGGGGGCCACCTAAGCAAGGTAAAGTCTCCCTCATGTTCTTGAAACCACTCCTGCACAATACGAGCACCGTGGCATGGCGCATTGTCTTGCTGGAAGAAGCCATCTCCATTGGGATATGCCATCAACATGATAGGATGAAGTTGATCAGCAATGATACTTAGGTATGTTGTGCTATTCAGACATTTATAATGGTCTGGCCCACTAGCAACTTCAGTGCGAAAATATAGCTAATTTGCCTACAAATGTCAGGTGGTCATAATAATCTGGCCACTCAGTGTACATATGTATATACAGGGGTGGGGTTTACAGTTGTGAGTACGTGAAACAGGGTTTATTCTTGTATTATTATTTATTAATTTTGTATTATTTTTCATACAAACAACTATAAACCTACTTTTGCTCACCACTGTATTTGTATTCCCTGAAATTCAGACTCTCAGGTTCTCCTTGTTTAACATACTCACCAGCAAGGAAGGAGGAAACATTAGAGATAAATTCAAAGCAGTTTTGCTACCTGTGAACCATGTTGATTGCCCCCTTTTTTTTTAAGACTTAATAAAGATGAGGTAGAAATTAACAAACATGGGGATGGGTATGTGGGCTTATAAAATGCATCTAATTAATCTCCCTTTGCCCTTTATTCAGATAAAAATGGATAATCATTAGTATAGTATTAATATCATGATAAGAATGGGTCACGTGCACATTCAGTGCACCTAGGTAGATAGATGTTTAAGACATGGATGTGAGTTTGACTTTACTATGTGACTTTGGCAAGTTAATTAACCTCTGTAAATTTGCAATTGCTCATATTGAAAAATGAGATAAAGTCATATTGTTGTGAGATAATGTGTTAAACACAGTGCCTAACATTTAGTGAGCTCAGTAAATATCAGCTAATATTATTATTGATGAAAAGGTATGATTCCCTTTTTGTATATAATCAAATATTCTCATGAAATGTATTTCTGCTTTAGAGAATTGTATTTATTTCCCCCATCATTTTAAAAAGAAAAAAAAAATGCCACTTGAGTCTAAGCATATACAAATGAAAGACTTGAAATGGACATTCCTCCTTTCTCAAATTGGAGTCTGTTTATATTAATATTGAATATTTAAGTTAAGTGGGTTCTTGTTTTTTTAAAAACTTTTTTCGGAACCATTTCCTTTTGATGTAGAATCAAAAATCAAATCTAAAAGAACAATAAAGAATTTTTATTTATGTGTATTATAAAAGGTAAGCATGAAACAATTTTGAAATTAAATGTTTAGATATTTCTTTATATACCTATGTTGAGAGTATGAAGCCTCAACTAACTAGACCCCATCTGGTCCAAACACTAATATTTCGCATCTGTTTCTGAGGGCACATTTTCTCCGTTAGGAATTCCTTCTGGTGATAAAGGGAAACCTGCTTCTGTGTGCTCACACCACTGTAAGGTGAGCCTGCTTCTCTAGGCTCAACTTCGCCTATTCTTCACCTGGCGTTTTCTCCAGACCCCGTGCTCCTCCTGCATGGTTTCTGGTTGCCCTGGACCTTTCAGGGTCAATACTCAGAGTTGTTCCTGTGAAGATATTTGTGTGAGATACACTTAGTTCATCAGAGTGTGATTGGAGTCATGTTCCGTTTTATATGAATGCTGCATTATTAAAGCTGTACATAATAATCCCAATGCCTCACAGACGTCCATAATATTACTTGAGAAAGCTAGTGCTTATGATTCTTTGGCCTTCTTGACTATTCCATTTGTTATTGTAGCAGCTCTTTGTGTAATGGCCTTTTAGTTTATTTTGTGTTTTTCTCCTAATTCTGCCAGCTTTTCCATTGTTTATTTTACAAAAGTCTTTCCCATAGAATCTAGTAATACTGTGTTGCTTTCCATAGGAGCGCTGTAATTGATAACAAAACCTCTAAATCAAAAAACCATGATGTTTTACTCCTGAACAAAAAGCAGAAAGAGCCCATGTGTTAGGCAGCTGCGGTGGAAGCAAAGGACAATGGCCTTTGAAAAAGGAAAACCAGGTTTCAAATCTGGAATTCGCAATTTACTTGCTGTCTGATCTTGGCTGAATCTTTCAGTCTCTGATCTTAAGTTGCTGTATTTGTGAAATGGAGAAGATATTGCCTCCTTCACGGATTGAGAGCATAAAAAGTAAAATGTGGGTAAGCAGTGTTTCATAAACTGAAAGTACCAAATAAATGGAGCTTACTAATATACACGGAATACATCTCATCTCTGTGTTAGTGGACACATAAGCAAAAGGTTATATTTAAGTATTTAATAACAAAATAGTATTTTCAAAAGTTTATTTAAATTTTTTATTTTTACATTAGACCCAAATATATAATTTTGCTATAAAAAATTGATGATTTAATGAACAATAAAAAAGTAAAGGCAATTAGAAATTCTTTTTTTTAATTTTGTCTTTATTGATTAAGGTATTACATATGTGTCCTTACCCCCCCATTGCCCCCCGACTCATGCCCTCACCCCCCTGGTGTCTGTGTCCATTGGTTAGGCTTATATGCATGCATACAAGTCCTTTGGTTGATCTCTCCCTAGAAATTCTTGACAGAAATTGTATAATGATGTCATAGTCCAATCACAATGCAACAAAAATGTGGCATGATTTTGAGCAGTTAAAAAAAACTAAGAAATCCATTTGACCTTTATTCTAGGAATATGCTGCTCTTTTGAGTGACTGTTCATAAAAATGGACCTCTGGAATTAGAAATGTAATTCTAACACATAACTTATTTCTGCTATGAATAATATTTATATGTCACCATACAGTAAACACAGATTATTTGCCTTTAATTTTTAGAAACACCTTATAAACAAAGCATAGAAGGGTTAGTTGATCATTTGAAAAATAAATAAGATGGCAGCCAGGGTTAGGCTGTAGAAGGAGTTTGGAGAGTTGCGAAGGAGAGAGTTTATGTTTTGAGGAGTTAAAAATTGATGGAGCATTATTAGAGCTTGAAGTGCATTTAAAGTAAAAAGTGATCAGTGAAAGAACAAAATTATTACTAAAAATTGTGAAGAGGAAGGAGAAGAAAAATAAAGGGTAATGAGTTAAGTAAATCCTTATTTCTTGGTGGGAAGTCCATAGATGTTGTTCAAAGCTTATGAGCTGAGGATTATATTGTTTAGAGTTGTGAATGTAAATTATCAGAAGAATTATAGCAAATGACTAAAGATTGTGGGCTTTGAGAGCAGTACTGAAAAGGGGTATGTGTGAGGCTAGAACCTTTTATTTTTTAATCACTGGACGACATGCTTAGAGAGAGGGGAAGGGAGAAAGCGAGTGAGAGAGAAATATCCATGTCAGAAACATCCATTGGTTGATCGGTTGCCTCCCAGCGCACCCCAACCAGGGCAGGGCTAGAACCTATTTTCCATTGTAAGCCGTTCTGTGGTACTGTAGTAACATTTTTACCTTATACACATATTACTTTGATTCAAGGACTTAAAAATGTGCTAATAGCGAAAAGTGATGGATGGATACTGTAGCATATCTCACCCAGACCCAAATCTAGATGATCTACTGTAATTCTTCAAGCCTGAAGGCATCTCACTTTCCTGTCATTTCTGCTCACCACTCCTTCTAAACTTTCTGTGTCCTGGCCTTATACCTGGTAGCATGGAATTTTTTTTGCTTTCCAGCCTAGGGTCAGCTTAATTCACACTATGTTTTATGTCATTAGTGAAAATTCTTAGTTCTCCTGTTCGCTGAAAATATTAAGATAGTAAATTTCTGTAAACCAAAATAGAGTCTGGGTAGGATTCAGGTGTACATTAGTAAGTGAAACCATGTATCAGTTGCTCAGAAAATGGCTTGCCTTATACCAAGGTTTTATACCAAGATCTTACTAGAAAAATCATGCAGCAGAGGAGGATACTGAATGTCCAAAATATTGGAAATTTTATGAAGCACTATTTTATTTCCTGTATATTTCAATTAAGTTTACCTTAAATTTTTATTAAATTAATGTTTTCCCTATTAAAGAGGTAGTGTACTAGTTCAGCTTGGACATACTCATTTTTTTAAGAATAGTTTAATACAACAATAATCCAAATATTCTACCTTTAGATATGACGACATTTGATATTTCCCTGCTTCCTTTTCCAAATGTACATAATCAGGAGTTAAACAGATGTCTGCTGAAATGTCTTTTGGAACAACATTACTGTTGGAAGAGGGCACATATTTAGAAAACAGTAGACTGTTGTTATTCAGCCAAATGGATTCAATGGCTAAGATTAAAAGTGTAGATGGCTTTAGATCAACAATCGTAACTAAGAGTGATTAAGCAGAGTTGATATGCACAGAGCAGACTGTGGCATCATGGATTGAGAGGGGGAAAAGGGTTTTTTCTAGCAATCACTTTAGGAGACACGGGCAAGAGTTGTTTGGAATCGTAATTTTGGACTGGAGAAGGTAGCGATGGGGAGAGATTTCCCACTCTAACTGTATTTGATAACAAGCATTTTGGTCACTTCTTCATTTATTCGCCCACCCAGTATTTGTTTGAGCACTGATTGTAAGATCGTAGTTGGTAATGTGGGGATGTTAAGAGGATGAACTTAACCTTGTTGATCCCTCTAATCTCCTGACCTCGTGCCATCCCCAGAGTCAGATTGTATTGCAAAAGGACAGTTTCCTGTTCCTTGCCAATCATATATTCCATAGCATCTGATTTCCTTGATGGCTTAGACCTCGAGCCATCCAGCAACAGTTTCCAAGAATTATAATTTAACGGATAGATTATTTTTATTTTCTAAATCACACGTGTTATTTGCAAAATATAAGTCAGATTCTTTAAGTTTTTTAATATTTTTACACTGATCTAACAACAGCAACAAAACAATGGGAAAGAGTCTAGTTAATAAAAACTGAAGCCTGTTATACTTCATAGTACTTAAATATTTCCTCAGTGTTTTCCCCAAACTATCAATCAAGCCACTGTTGGCAATTAGTTTGATTTAGAAAAGACCGTTTTCTCTTTTTAATTAGGTGTTTATTTTCCTAGCACAAAGAAATTGTGAAAAAATATTTATTTAGAAAAAATAGTTAAAATATTTGAGTGTTATTTTCTCGAAGTATATAAAATTTGAAAACCTATCTTAAATTGTGTTAAATTTTAATATACAGAAGCTTGAGGTCAGGGGAAAAGGAGGAGCAGTTTCATGACACCAAATAAATTGTAGGCATCCCTGTCTGCTGTGACATTTTAGGAGGATGTCCCCAGTGTTGCTGGCTTTCTGGGTAGAACATGTTTACTGCCTCTTAATTCTGCAGCGTCAGGAGCGCTGGCTCAGTCTTTCCACTTTTCCTTCTGCTGCTTGTGCAGCGTTGCGTGTGCTGGTTTGAACAAACACTCACACAGGGCTTACTGTGAGCCAGCCTCCATTCTTTCTTTTCCATCCCTCCCCTGCCCCGGGGTTGGAGGTTCCTCAAATGAAGTGCATGTTTTCTCCAGAGTCCTGCCTGGTAGCACCTGATCTGCTCTTTTTCCTTCCATTTGTGAAAGGCAGACCCGGTCTCTAGTGGCTCCTCACTCTTCTCGTGCTGAATGTATTTGTTGGAGCCACAACCCCAGAGGCAGGGGGTCGTGGGAAGCATGGTCTCTTCTACTTCCTGCAGGGCAGGGCATCCTCTGGTCTCCTGTCCACCTCTGCCTCCTTCCTCCACGTTTCCTCTGCCTGCTGTCCTCCTCACTTCCGTTGCCTTCTCCTTACTTTCTATAGGCAAGAGCCTTCAATGGCATCTGGGCATTGATCTGCTTTGCCCGGTTTCATGATGCAGATGTCAGGTTTTTTCTAGACCACGGTTTGTAGACACCTTCTCCCTTACTGGGGTCCATAGAAGACGGATTACTAAACTTTTTACAAAGCCCACAAGAAGGCCTTTAGTCTCTGTTAACTCTCTGATTACCCATCTTGTCCAATTTGAAAAACTAGAGTTGAGTTCTTGGGAAATTCTGGGTAGAATGACTGTCAACATTCTTGGTGTTCACCAGCTCTTACATCTGCCACCCCAGTCGTAAGAACACATAGCCAGATGGCATGGTTAATAATCATTTTAGTGGCTCTGATGGGTTTAAAGGGTAATATAAGTCATAAGGTTACCCAAGTTTAGCAAATACCAGTTCTACTCCTTTCCAGCTGTTTAGCATTGGCCAGTTGGCACAATTATTAGTAAAATTTAACATGAAAATAAACCTGAAATGGGGCTTATTTCATAAGCTAGTGATGAGGATTCAGTGAGATGGATATCTAAAAGCACTTCACACAGAGCCTAATGTAAGAAAACAAAAACCCACTAAATATTTGTTCTTTATTGTTGCTTCCATTGGCAAGCAGTTACTATGTACTGTAAATTATAATGCCTTGAGTGCTTTTACATACACATGTTCACATCATCAGGAACTCCCCAAATAGAATTACCCCAAAACTGTACTGCCCCTGTAAGCTCTCTGCATTGTTTTTCAGAGGGCAATGGCCATTTAGCTTTGCTCAGAAAATGTCCTTCATCAACTTGTTAGCACCAGGAGTGAGCAAGCTTCTTCTAAAGCTTCCAAGAGAGAACCTGGTAAACAAGAGGGCTCTTTCTTCTGTTAAACTGCTTGGTGGTTACTGACTACATCAACAAACAGGGATTCAGTCACTTACTTCCTTTCCAAATTGAGGTCACTGAGCAGTGAACAGTTTCTGGGCAACAGCCATCTACTTAGTAAAGTTCACCAATTCATTGGCAGATTTTCCAGGCTACCTTGCTTTCTGTACAACTTGTTTCTAAACCAAAAGATGGCAGGCAGCATAGCGTGGCCAGTGGCTGGTTCATGTAACTGTGCTCATCATTGTTCTGCTCATTCCCTGCTTAACTCAGGCAACTCATTTTAAAGACACCCCTGCTTCTATTGGACCCGCCCATAAGAACCAGGGAGTCTCTTGGCAGATTTTCCAGGCTACCTTGCTTTCTGTACAACTTGTTTCTAAACCAAAAGATGGCAGGCAGCATAGCGTGGCCAGTGGCTGGTTCATGTAACTGTGCTCATCATTGTTCTGCTCATTCCCTGCTTAACTCAGGCAACTCATTTTAAAGACACCCCTGCTTCTATTGGACCTGCCCATAAGAACCAGGGAGTCTCTTCTATCTGACTATGAGCCACATTTCTTAACCAAAATTGGAGACGTGTTAGTAGGCTAACTCATGAGGTCACGGGATCACATAGAATCTTCCATGATTGTCTCTCTTAACCAGCAATAGGATGGTAACCCAGCAAGAAGAAAAAGAGTGTCAAATTGGATAAAGCTCTTTAGTGGTATCTCCTTTGGCATAGGGTCCCTCAACGTGAGCACTGTTGTCATTTTGAACTGGATAATTCTTGGTTGTGAGAGCTGTTCTGTGCATTATAGGATGTTTGCCAATATATTTGTCCTCCATCTACTAGTTACCAGTAGCAGCACACCCCGTCCCCAACAAAAATGTCTCCAGACATTGCCAATTGTCCTGGGGGTGGGGAGGTAAGGGAGTGAAATCGCCTCCAGTTGAAAACCACAGCTATAATATAATTAAAGACAAAATTTCCAGTTGCTTCTTCTAGATAGATAGGGGAGTCTGTCAGATGTCCCTGTTAAGTTTTCCTCCCGAAAGGACTATCTTCTAGAGATGCCTGTTTCTTGTTACTTTTTTCTTCCAAATTGTTAATCTGATTTTTGATGCTTAGTCCTCATCCAGAAAACATCAGGTAGAAGAAAGGACACAGAACTATCATCAGAAGACTGACTTTCCCCCACCACTGCCATCATTAGCCTTGATCTTGAGCAAATCCCTTAATTACTCAGAATTTAGTTTACTCAACTGTCAAAGTTATGGCAGTGAGGGAAGTGTGTGTGGGAAAGCATCTTTAAAAATCAAAGCAGGCAACCTGTGTGGTTTCTGATACCATTCTTCAATAAAGTGAATCAGGGCTCTTTGGAGAAGTGTCTGGCTCTAGGACTGGGGCAGGCAGTATACAAAATGAGCCTGTAACATCGTGTAGCCTTGGGTGCAGACAGGGAAATGCTCAAAAAATAAAATAAATAAAGATGGGGTATGTTGAAGGAACACAGGAATCAAATAATAAAGCTCCCAATGGCCAAAGCTGGAATAATTTGAGAACAAAATAAATAAAGTAGTTTCAGATTATAACCCAAAGTATAAAACAAACATCAATGAGTAGTTATAACACAAATAAATGATTGAACAAATAAATAGATGGGGAGAAGAGACTACTTTAGTACTTAGGCAAAAGAATTCCAAAAATCTATGCAGACACTTTGCCCTCAAGGAGGTAGAGCATAACTCTTAACTCCTTAGTTGTGGGCTGTGACTATGGAAAGGGGAAAAGGAGGAACCTCACAGTGGAGAAGCCTGGCAAGCACTGCCTCAGCCAGGTGATGGAGGGCCACGTCCGCGGTGGTAAGTCTTGTTGATAGTGTTTTCCATTAATGAGAGAGAAACATCAATTGGCCGCCTCCTGCAAGCCCCCTACTGGGATCGAGCCCACAACCCAGGCATGTGCCCTGACTGGGAAACAAACCGATGACCTCCTGGTTCATGGATAAAACAATCAACCACTGAGCCACACCGGCCAGACGATAGTGTGTACTCTTGATGTCATATGTGGAGAATGGCACCTAACCTCTGTGCTCTTCCTCCTAAAAACCCATAACACAAGTCTCACCATGAAAACAACAACACATCAGCCAAATCTCAATAGAGGGGCCTTCTACAAAATATCTGACCAGTACTCCTCAAAACTGCCATGGACATCAAAAAGAAAAGTCTGAGAAACCTAAGGAGACATGACCACTAAATATAATGTGGTATCCTGGGAGAATCCTGAAACAGAAAAAGTATATTAGGTAAAAACTAAGGAAATATGAATAAAGTGTGAACTCTAGTTAATAATAATGTATCAATATCAGTTCATTATTTGCGACAAACATATACTATTTTAAGATGTTAATAATGGGGAAACAGTATGAGGTATATGGAATTCCCTCAGCCCGGTCTGCACCCTCTCCAATCCGGGACCCCTTGGGGGATGTCCGACTGCCGGTTTAAGCCCGATCCCCGGGATCAGCCTAAACCGGCTGTCGGACATCCCTCTCACAATCCTCGACCACTGGCTCCTAATTGCTCACCTGCCTGCCTGCCTGGTCGCCCCTAACTATCCGCCCCCACTAACCTGATCGCCCTTCACTGCCTCTGCATGCCAGCCTGGTCACCCCCAACTGCCCCCCCA
>NW_005371441.1:259652-274254 GCF_000412655.1 Myotis brandtii | reverse complement strand
CCTGCTGGCCTGGTCACCCCTCACGACACCCCTGTTGGCCTGGTTGCCCCACGAAGCCTGCTTGTTCAGTCATGTGGTTGTCCCTCACTAACGCCCCTGCCGGCCTGGTTGTTAGGCAGCCATCTTTGTGAGGGAATGGGGGTTAATTTGCATATACCTCTTTATTAGATAGGATAAGTGATGATCTCTTAGTGGTTGCACATTAACCAGCCAATTTTCCTAATATGACCAGTGACCTATGGAATGACTTCAAGAATGCTTTTCAGTTCTGAGCATCTCAGTGAGCTGAGCATTTACCATAGTCAAGTTTACTGAGGATTCCAAATGTGTTTAGCATAAAAATAACAGCATCAACGTGTGTTTAACCACTCTCCAAACACTCTCCTCATTTAGGCTTGTTTGTCACCCATCCCACCCATGGAGTAGGGAAGGTAACATATGACCACCACCTGACCGTTGAGGACAAGGACACAGCTGAAACACAGGTGTAAAGCCTGACCCACTGATGCTGGGCCAGTGTTTCCCCTGCTAGCCACACTGCAGCCTTGGCATGGTTTCAGGGTTATAATTATTACTTCTACTTTTTAAAATGCTCTATTTCTGGACTGAATCCTGTTTGCTTGTTATTTTGATCCAAATGCCACACTGTAGCTTTTTGTAACTACGGCTGATAATTTAAGCATTGTGGACTGAAGTTAACCTAGAGGAGTGCTACCAATAGAACCTTCTCAATGATTAAACGTTCTATATCTGTGCTGTCCAATGTGGAAAGCTGTCAAGCACTTGAAATGTGACTAGGGTGTTTCCAGAACTGACTTTTAAATTTTATTTATCCCTAGTTAATTTAACCTTAAATAGCCACATGTGGCCATTGACCACCATATTAGATAGCGCAGGTCAGGACGGCATAGAAATCCCCCATTATGATGCAGGTTCCTCTTTTACATTAATTCTCAGCATTTGTTGTCCATTCTTTTAGAGAAAAACTACTTTTTGAGAGCCTTTTTAAAAAAATATATTTTATTGATTTTTTACAGAGAGGAAGGGAGAGAGATAGTTAGAAACATTGATGAAAGAGAAACATCCATCAGCTGCCTCCTGCACACCCCACACTGGGGATGTGCCCGCAACCAAAGTACATGCCCTTGACCGGAATCGAGCCTGGGACCCTTCAGTCCGCAGGCTGACACTCTATCCACTGAGCCAAACCCGTTAGGGCTGAGAGCCTTTTTTTTTTTTTTTAATGGTTTGGATATTTGGAATATAGAAGTGGTAGAACAAAGTTTCTTCTAAATTTTGACCTACTTAAATTTAAAGCTGTGAGATCTTAAATCAACCCTAAAAAATAAAATTCACCGAGTTTAATCGACCATACTCTTTGGGGGAAACCTGAAAAGGAGTGATCCATATGTCCTTGATTCTACCTTTAAGAGTCCAAAACTTTAGAAAATTATTATTGGCAAGAGTTTTATTTCTTTAATTGTGAGAGCCGAGGATATTTTCTTTTATAGATACAAATCTGTTATTTGATGCCTGCAGACTTCAGTGACACTTTAAGTAAGGATTGAATGATATTTACAGGGCCAGACAAAAATCTAGTCACATGATGTTTCCATTAGGCTAAGAATGGAATTCTGAGATTATCGTCTGGGAAAAGGGAACTGGGTTTTATAAATTCATAATGCATTGCAGATACACATTAAAGTATTAAAACAATTACAGCTGTTTTTATTACTATCGTTAAATTAAGCAAATAAATTCATAAGCCCTATCGGAAAATTAGAGTGACATTTCTTAATTACCTAGCAGTTCCTTGACTGGAAAAAATCTCAAAAAGTGAGGAAAGTAAGGGGTGACAAATGTTATTAGGAGTAATAGAAATGCCTTCTCCAATAAAGTGGGGGTGCTGCCTCATAAGAAACTTTTTTTTGTTCTAACATGCCTTTTGACTTCGTAATACAAATGCTTATAATTAGGCTTAATAGACAGCGATCTGCCACGTAATATATTAGAAAAACTCTCCATATGCTGAGACAGGAAATAGTAAAGTTAATCTAAAATGCAATTTAATGCAAATTTGAACAAACTAAATTACCAAATGCTTGCTTTTCTATAACAGTCTTACAGTGGTATGTTACACACATTCTCTTTGATGTGAGTCTTTAATTTCTGATTTAGCACTTGATTCTACTTCATTGTTTGGATTCATTTTCATGGTCATGAAAATATTGTATCAGCTCCTTATAACTTGTTAAATACTATCTATAATCAAAGCGTAATATGCTAATTAGACCAGATAGCCAAACAACCTTCTGGACGTCCTTCAGGATGAAGCCGCAGGGGCCGAGGCAGAGGTGGTTAGGGGTGATCAGGCAGGCAGGCAAGCAGTTAGGGGTTATCAGGCAGGCAGGCAGAAGGGTTAGGGGGAATCAGGCAGGCAGGATGAGTGGTTAGAGGTGATCAGGTAGGCAGGTAGAGGTGTTTAGGGGCAATCAGGCAGCGAGTAGTAAGGGGCGATCAGGCAGGCAGCGAGTAGTAAGGGGCGATCAGGCAGGCAGGATGAGTGGTTAGAGGTGATCAGGTAGGCAGGTAGAGGTGTTTAGGGGCAATCAGGCAGGCAGGCAGGCAAGTGGTTAGGGGCAATCAGGAAGGCAGACAGTGGTTAGGGGTGATCAGGCAGGCAGGCAGGCCAGAAGTTAGGAGCCAGCAGTCCCGGATTATGAGAGGGCAGTCAAACATCCCCCAAGGGGTCCTGGATTGCGAGAGGGTGCAGGCCAGACTGAGGGACACCCCATCTCCTCCATGCACAAATTTTGTGCACCAGGCCTCTAGTTGAATATGAACATATTGCCAGCTAATAGAACATTTCCAGTCCCCCAGAAACCTTCCTCATGCTCCCGTGCAGCCAATATCACTTTTGGCTATGAACCAGGCTGGTATGGCTATGAACCAGGAGATCATGATTCGATTCCCAGTCAGGGCATATGCCCGGGTTGCTGGCTTGATCCCCAAGATGTATGCAGGAGGCAGTCAATCAATGGTTCTCTTTCATCATTGATGTTTCTATCTATCTCTCCCTCTCCCATCTTCTCCATAGATTAATTTTATCTGATTTTTAACTTGATATAAGTATGGTCTTCAGTCTGTTTTTTCCCCTCAATATTTTGTTTGTATAATTCATTCCTCTTGTTGAATATAACAGTAAGTCAATCATTTTCACTACTGTATAGTATACCATTGTGCGGGGTGGGGCAAAAGTAGGTTAACAGTTGTGAGTATGTGAAACACATTTTATTCCTATATTATTTACTATTATATTTTCCATATAAACAACTATAAATCTACTTTTGCCCCACTCTGTATGGCTATGCCACAATTTACTTATCCATTCTATAATTGATAGACATGTACATAAATTTAAATTGGGGACTATTACCAATAATATTTGATAAACATTATTTACATGTTCTTCTTAGATACATATCTGCAAATAGAATTACTACATTATAGGGTGTGTGTGTTCAGTTTTGGTAGATAGTGTTAAGCAGTTTTCCAAAGTACTTATACAGTATAGGAATGTTCCAGATAGTTTATATTTTTAGTACCCTCACCAATACTTGATAGTCAGGATTGGGGAGTGAACCACTTAATATCTCTCATGATAATCATAACTTAGCTTTTACAAAGAGCCAGAAGAGGCTGGCATAACTGTTTTAGAACACAGGCACCTCTGTGTACACACACACACACACACACACACACACTGATCATCAAATGTACCCACCTCTAACTTTCCACAGACTATCCCTAAAACACCTTGAAGACAGTGCCTTTGGCCCAGTTCATTTTTGGCAATAGAATGTGCAGCTTGGTCCTGTAGGGAAACAGTTGGGTAAGAGAGCATGATGCACTGCTGTGGCCCTGAAGGCTTTGGGTGGGGTAAGAAATACTTGAGGAGTTAATAATATTGGAATTTTCCAAGTACTCTCAGAGTGTGTTTGTTGAATTTTTACAATAATTTGACACAAATAGACCTCAATTCACTCTGTTGAATCCAACAAACATTTTTTTGTGAGTGTTCCATTCCCACTCTTGTATATTGTAGAAATGTGAAAGGAATGAAAGATGGTGACTAATAAAGATACAAAAGGATGCTCTACTTTATTAGCAGTCAGGGAAAGCAAGATGAAATATGAGATGCCCATTTTTCACCTACAGGATTGGCAAAAATTAAGTCTGATAATATGTTCTAGTGAGAGTGTGAGGTAAAGGCATGCACATACACGCTGCTAAAATGTTTTATCATTCTGGCAGGGGATGCAGTGTACCTACTAAAATTAGAAATGTGCATATGCAGTGGCCCAGCAGTCGCAACTGTAGGTATAAGTTCTAGAGAAATACTCATATGTACACAAGGAATCATGCACAATCATACCCCCAAATTTATAAGAATGAAAAAACTCATCAGTAAAGGACTGACATAGTCATCTGTGGTATATGCATGCATTGGATTACTGTGCCATGATTAAAAGGAATGAAGCAGCTGTAGAATGTAAGCTCTTTGAGGGCAGGAAATTTGCTTTTGTTCATTCCCGTGTCTCCGGCAACTAGAACTATGCATGGAATGTAGTAATTACTGGTTGAATGCATCTGTAAGTACATGGCTAGATCTCCAAATCATGTTTTTGAATGAACAAAGCAAATTGCAGAAAATTTTTATTGTAAAATGTGTATGCCTATGTGAAAGTCCACAAAAACTTATGGAAAGGTTTACACCAAAATGTAAAAGACATATGAGTATTTGTACATCTACAAAAACTTAGCTGGAAAGATACCAAAATGACAACAATAATACCCTAAAGCAGGGGTGGAAAATGTCTGGCCCTCGGGCCCTATAAGGCCCATGAAATTATTTGGTCTGGCCCTGCCAAGGCTTTAGAGGTGAGTTAATTAAATATTTGGCCAAATATAGCAGGTTCATTTTTTAAGTTGGTAATGTTGTATGGCCCTCGAATGATGTTATAAATATCCAAATGGCCCTTGGCAGAAGGGTAGACAAAGGGAAGGGACCAGATTTTAGGAATGGTATTCAGAGAAGTCTGGCTTTTCTGCAGTGTTTCAAATTTGCAAAAGGATGTTTACTTGCATTACTTGGGTAATTGCAAGATCATTTAAAAATGACATTTTACTATGGAAAGATGATTTCCTTGTTATCTGGGTTGAAATTTGCTGGGTGAGGGACTCCTTTCTCTGGAGCCCCGCAACCTCCACCCAGCTGTACAGAGGTCACGGGCTTGCTGAATTTCGTTTCCCAAGTGGTGTTCCTTGAATATGCGTAATAAATTAGAGGGGGAAAAGCCATCCAGTGATTCTGCATATTTCTTTAGGAATAAACCAGCTGTTTGTATTTCCATCTTTGTTCTGATTTTATATTTGTAGGAAGCATTAAAGTGTGTTTTTTGTTTGCTTGGGTTTTTTGTGTTTGTTTATTTGTTTGTTCTTTGCTAATTGCATTCACATATCTTTACAACAAGTCTTTAAAATACCTTAGTAAAGGAGATAAGGTTAATAGAAGTAGACAGTAAGAAATATGAAACAAAAGAATCTGTAGAATAGCATTTGTATTTCATCATGCTTTTTCCCTCATTATTAACCCTCTCAGGACCTCATTTTCCTATCTGCACTATGAGGACATGGGGTATTTTGGTCCCTACGGTTCGCTTTCCAGTGCTCTATAAAAAAATGATATATAGCCTGCATGTTCAGTTAATATATGACAAAGGACGCAAGAATATACAATGGGGTAAAGACAGTTTATTCAATAATTGGTGTTGGGATAAATGCAAAAAAAAATGAAACTAGACCACCTTCTAACACCTTATACAAGAATAAATTCAAAATGGATTAAAGACTTAAATATAAGACTCGATTTTAATTTTGTATCCTGCTACTTTGCCAAATTCATTTATTAAATGTACTTTTTTGGTGGAGTCTTGAGGGTTTTCCATGTGCAATACCATGTCACCTGTAAATAATGACAGTTTTACATACTCCTTTTCAGTTTGAATGCCTTTTATTTTTTCTTCTGTCTGCCCACTGTGGCTAGGCCTTCCAGTGCTATGTTGAATAAGTGTAGTGAAAGTGGGCATCCTGTCTTGTTCCTGTTCTTAAGGGAAACACTTTTAGTTTTTGTCCATCGAGTATGATGCTGGCTGTAGGGTTGTCATATATGGCCTTTATTATGTTGAGGTATGTTCCCTCTATTCCCACTTTGCTGAGAGTTTTTATCAAAAATGGGTGCTGGATTTTGTCAAATGCCTTTTCTGCATCTATTGATATGATGATGTGATTTTTATCCTTCATTTTGTTTTATATGATGTATCACATTTATTGATTTGTGAATATTGTACCAGCCTTGCATCCGCAGAATTGCACACGTAAATTGTACAACTGAGTCTTGAATCAGAGCTGTCCAGTTTGGATACAGGAACACCCAGGACCACATCTTGTAATGAGCTGATATATGTGTGCCTGCTGCATACAGAACTGCTCTGTCCTTTGAAGATTTTTAAATAGGAATGGAATAGCCACTCTCCTTAATAGCAATAGCCATTACTTAATGAAGTCATCTGCAAGTCATGAATTCCTTCCTCCCTTCCCATCTCCTCTGTTCTATAATGATTTAATTTGCTGGCATGAGACATTTAGATTAAATTCCTTTTGAAGTTTTAAATGGAGTTCTTATCTGGAAGGAAAAACATGTCCTTTGTCAGTTTTCAGATAAGTTGGGCAGTTAATTGGTCATCTATGAGGTCTAGTGCAATTTCCTTTTCATTCACATTTTTCTTCATTGAGTACACATAGCTCATTTAGTGTGTATTGCTAATGTTTGCCAAACACTGTGAGTAAAATATTTGCCTCATTTAAATTGAATTTTGAATGTTTCCTTGGTTATTGAGTAATTCCAGGCCTGTGGGTCCTCTGGGTTTATGTCGACACCTCCTTTCCTTTCAAAAAGAAATAGTCTGATCACTTATGTCATGTGCTTTCTTAACAGATGTTTTCCCTAGGTCAAAAGAAAGTCAGACTATAATTTTTTATCAGTAAATAGTTTGATTACTACAGTGTTGTTTTATTCGGGTCTTCTGGAAACTTGTAGGATCTCTGTGTTAATAACTAGTCCCGGGTTCTGCTTATAGCAGATTTGTTGTGCTTTCTTCTGAAAGATTGAAGATATACACCAACTATACAACAACATTCAGATGTACACCATTGCTTCTAATACCTTTAGCCTTGAGAGTCCATTTAATTCAAACTTAGGATAAGTAGGCCTTGTTTAGATTAAGCAGAAATGAAGTTTACATTTGACCACAGAAGAAATGGTTTATTGGCAGCGCCCTTGGTGGTCCCAGATCTGTCTCGTGCTTCAAAAGTGTTTGGACAGAACAGACCCAGGGACACCCCTTCTTCCAGCCTCTGGCCACTCTCTTGCATCTTATCCAGTCACCACCTTCAGAACCACCTCCTAGACCAGCCAACACACCGGTTTCTTTTCTGCCTTAACTCCTTATTGCCGAACAACCATGAGCTCCCAGATTCATCAATTATTCCACCGAGGGGGAGGCCGTGGTCAACCAGCTGGCCAACCTGCCTCTGCGGACCTCCCACACCTTCCTCTCTCTGGGCTTCTATTCCCACTGTGAAGATGTGGCTCTTGAGGGCGTGGGCCACTGATTCTCTGAGTTGGCGGAGAAGAAGCCGAGGACGCTGAGCATCTTAACGTTGCAAAACCAGCGCGGTGGCCGCATTCTCTCCAGGACGTGCTGAAGCCTCCCCTAGATGAGTGGGCAAAACTCAGGGCGCCATGGAAGCCGCCCTGGCCTTAGAGAGGAACCTGAACCAGGCCCTTGTGGAGCTGGAGGCCCTGGGTTCTGTCTGCACAGACCCTCAGCTTTGTGACTTCCTGGAGAGCCACTTCCGGGGTGAGGAGGTGAAACTCATCAAGAAGATGGGCTACACCTGACTCACCTCCACAGGCCGCCGGTCCCCAGGCTGGGCTGGGCGAGTATCTCTTCTTAAAGCAGCAGTTCTCAACCTGTGGGTCTCGACCCCTTTGGCAGTCGAACGACCCTTTCACAGGGGTCGCCTAAGACCATCCTGCATATCAGATATTTACATTACGATTCATAACAGTAGCAACATTACAGTTATGAAGTAGCAATGAAAATAATTTTATGGTTGAGTCACAACATGAGGAACTGTATTTAAAGGGCCAGAAGGTTGAGAACCACTGTCTTAAAGGCTCACCTTCAAGCACCACTAGCAGCCTTTGGAGCCCAGAGGCCTTTGAGGGGCCCCTCTGCATCCCCCTGGTGTCTGGCTTTTACCTGAGCCTCTCCCCAAAACTACTAGCTATTCTTTTAGTCACCCTGAAGCCCACTTCCATGCAGTGGACCAAATGAAACAACCTTTTTGCAGCAAAATAAAAAAATGGTTTATTTTGTTAAACCACATAGTGCTCTATACTAAGATTTCAAGTGAGTATATTTAACCTCAAGAGAAGTTTTCATTACATTACCTTTATTGAATGTATTCTGTGTGCCTAGAATCTAATCAGTGTAGTGCTAACCACTATAATGGCACAAAGTGAAAGATAAAAATCTGTTACATAATAAACTATAGGAAAAATCTATGAATAAGAATTGTAGTATGTACACTAGAACGTAGTTGGCATATTGAAAGGAGAGATAAAAGAAGAAAAAGTGGGCATTAAGCTAACCCCTAAAAGCAGGGTGGAATTTAGAAAAGCAGAGAAGAATGGTTTTGAGGTCATGGCTTAAGGTTGATAATGGGATGGGCCGAACCACAGACATCCTGAGCAAAGGCATTGCAGGAGGAACAAATGTGTCCTGTTGTCTAGACAGTGAGAACAACCTTCACTTCCCATTCTGGGTTCTTGTGGACAGCCCCGGGCCTCTCCCAGACTCCACAGTCCCGACCTTTTCTTCTGCTCTTCTCTCTGCTGGGTTGCTCTTTGTCTCACTCAGGGCCTGTTGACATGTCTCTCACTGATGAAGACCCAATCCCAAACTCACCTTCTCTTGCATCCTCACCTGCCTGGGAAGAAGTACTGATTCTCTTCCCCAGCAGCCGGCATGTTGGTCGTCTGCCTATCCCACTTCACTGCCCAGACACTTCACACTGCGTTTCAGTTTCAGCTGTTCCCTCAGCATCGAGGCCTTCTTGCAGGTGAGCACCACGTGTCCTTCCTATCCTCAGTGCCCACATTGTGCTTGGTCCCGGCTACCCACTCAGTACGCGGGTCATGCGTTTTAGGGACTAGTGGGAAAATGTATTTCTCTACCTACATTTCCTAGTAACATTAATAGAGTCGACAGTTACAGGAGTAAATGTTTTCTTTTTTATTGTAGACCTAAGGTGTCCTAAAGAGAGAAAGCAGAGAAACACTTCTTTCAAAACCTTTAGTTATATATATATCTACAGTTCTCAACATTATTTTTATGATTTTTCATGTTAACCTGGCAGTTTTTTTATTTTTGGTTTTCAAAATATTTCATATTTTAGTGTTTAAAAATACATATGACTGTCATTAATATGACTGTATGTTTTGTTTGTTAGTTCAGAAGAATACCCAAAAGATATAAACTTGTTATATTAAGTTAAATTGGAAGGAGGTAGAGTGAGAGATAAAAGGAAAAAAGGAATCAGGCTAAAGAAGAAAAAAGAGAGTCTGAGAAAGTTAAAAGTCCCGCCTAGAGAAGAATATTCCCTGGAACCAGCTATACCCAGCGTCAGTCACCTTTCAACTCTTCCTGCCCAGGTTCCTCCTGTTTTCTGCTGGAGACCCTGCTCACTCCTTATGGAGGCTGCAGGCTGTGTCATAAACTAAACCTCCAACAGCTGCATCCCCAGGCTCTCTCTCTGCCTCATAAAAGAATATTGTAGAATGAGGACGAGGTTCCCTGACTGATCAATTTTAGTTATTCATGTTCATTGAGGAGCTGAACTTAGCATAGTCTGTTGTGTATACAAAATACTGTCTTGGCATTCTATTAGGATACATGCTCCAGAAGAAGAACCAGCTTAGAAGAAGCTGAGTGAAAGGTCTGTTTCAGTATTTTTGTTTGTTGAAGAATTGTTAAATCACTGAGCGCCGGAGTCCTCAGTGGGAGGCAAGTTTCCTTAAGACACTTGCAGTAAATGAACCCTAATGTCTAGCTTCTAACTCCTTTGTTCCTGTTATTGTTTCTGATCTCTGTGCCTCCCAGCGAGAGAAGTCAGCCATAACATTTTTTTTTTTTAAGAATAATCATTGGCACATCACTGAGCCTGTTTTGCCCCGAGCTATCCCATTTTAGTTCTCCTAATTTTTTCCAGTTTCTTTCTTTTGGAGGAGGTGAGAGGGAGGTTTCGAGTCTGGATAATCAGTGGGCCTACTTCCTCTGGTGAAAACAAAACCTTCCAAGATGGTTTTGTGCCTGGCAAATACATGTAAAAACTATTTGAGACGAAACTTAGTTTATTTCTTTGAAGCTAGCCTCTAAAACTTGTCCCAGGTTTTACCCGGAGGCATCTTGAATTCGCCTCACCAAGAAAAACAGCCCTGTTTCTTAGCAGCTAATTTGTAAAGCTGCATTTAGGCTGTAGTGCTTTTACTGAACCAAAGTTCGTGCACCTGATGCTTTGAAAGGCCAAAACTCGAGCTGGGAAAGGTTTATTGATTCAGAAGGCGCCAACTGAGAACACAGGAGACCTAGTGGTGCCTCAGATCCATCTTGCTAGCTGGATCAGGCCAAGGGTTGTGAAGAGGTTGGGGGAATGGGTATGGGGAATGCTGGTGTGGGACAAGTTTAAGTTGAAAAACCTTGGAGCTTGGCCATTTATGGTAAAGGCACGTCAACACCGGATCTTCCTGGACAATGGACCCTTGACTTCTGAACAGGTTCTGGTGTTGAAGTTCCAGTTATGTCCTGGTCCTTTGTAGCCGTGGTTGGGGGAGAGGGGACTTTGGTTCTGGGTGCAGCTGGAGGCCAAAGTTCTCTCCTCTGGGCTTGCTTCGGCTGCATGGCTTGTGGTTTTGGTCTTTTATCTCTAAAAACAACTCAGCACCTCATCAAACAGGATAGGACTGGTGGAGCTGGTCTGCGGTTACAGTGCCTCTATTCATCCCAGGCTACAAGCTCTGTAGGTCCTTCTGATGATGTCATCGTGTCATCATGTGCATTTCTTGGATCTTTCTACTTCCTCTGACATTAACAAGGGAAAATACTACCAGCTGTTAGCATTCAGCCCAAGGCTTGCACTGTCCTACTGTGGCCCCTACTCTTGCTCTATTAGTAAACAGATCAGGTGAACCTGAAGACATTTAATTCAGAGACTGAAAATAAAGTGTACCAGTGTCATAAAGGCAGTGGCAAAGGCAGAATCAGATTTGTTTGAACAAAATGGCAGAGTGAAGGGAACCCTCTTCTGTCTCAATAGAATACACTCTTAGAGGACCCAGGCCAGAGAATAACAGGGCCAAGTACATCTTGCCTGGGGCTCCACTGTGGTGAATAAGTACACAAAGGTATTTATAGCATCTTTCAGAAGGCAGTTTTATCACAATGATTTTATAATATTCATTCTGCTGAGAGGCTTCATAACCTTTAAACAAAGTCTCTAAAATCAGTCTTTTATTATGTTTTTATATTTTTAAGATTTTTTAAATTGACTTTTAGAGAGAGAGGAAGGGGGAGAGGGAGAGACAGACAGAGAGAGAGAAACATTGATGTGAGAGCGATACATCAATTGGCTGCCTCCTGCATGCCCCCAACCTGGGCATAGGCCAAGAGCAGCCTTGCGGTGCATGGAACGAAACCCAACCAACTGAGCCACACCAGCCAGGGCTTGGCACTTCCTAATACTGATCTATAATCAGCTGTTATTTATTCTTACTGGCCCATAATTAGAAGTACTGTATTTATATCAGGAATAGGCAAGCTTTTTCTTAAAGGACCAGATTATAAAGGTTATATAGGCTTTATACAGATACTTACATAACCATTTAAAAGGGTAAAACCTTCCTTAGCTGGCGGCCTGTGGTTTGCCAACCTCTGCTCTTTATGATGATCACCTGGGTCAGTCTTTGTCTGGCAGCTCTCCCCTCACACACACACATACACTTCTACAATTATTTTTTTAAATATATTTTATTGATTTTTTACAAAGAAGAAGGGAGAGGGATAGAGAGTTAGAAACATCGATGAGAGAGAAACATCGATCAGCTGCCTCCTGCACACTCCCCACTGGGGATGTGCCTGCAACCAAGGTACATGCCCTTGACCGGAATCAAACCTGGAACCCTTGAGTCTGCAGGCCGACGCTCTATCCACTGAGCCAAACTGGTTAGGGCTCACTTCTACAATTATTAATCCTCTGCTGTTTGCCTGACATCAAGAATATAAATATGAATGTAAAGACAGTTTCTTTCCTAAAGATCTTACAGTCTCAGGAGAAAGAAAAAATACATAAACACGCTCATTGCAAGTACTTAGTACCTTGTAGCGCAGTGATGTCCAGAGGTGGCCTGGCTGGAGGAGAAGGGGGAGGGCTCCACAGAGAACAACCTTGTGATGAGTTGCAAACATTCCTAAGCAGCAAAGCAAGGACAGAGCCTTCTAGGAAGATATTTATTTTTTTTCCTTAATGTAAGACATGTATTTGAGGTTTTTCCCCATCTCAATAGAAGATCTCAGTTCCCAGATAATAGCATAGATAGCATCAGCTCATTGACTACTAAGAATGTCTAGAAATTCTTTGGAAAAGCACATAATTCAGTAATTACAGAGCAAAGCACTCATACCATTTAAAGCATTTGACTTATGAAAATGTTATTTTTCTTTAATAGATACTGGATCACCAGGTAACTTAAACCTAAAACACATAGATTTGGACACGTAAGTGATATGTTACATAAGGTTTAGTGGACTAGGATTCTTGAGCACACTATTCCTTTCCGAAGCTTGTTACCAACTGTCGTTTTAAGCAAGATCTGTGGTCTCTATTAATTTATCCTTAACAGGACAGGTTTGTAGTAGATGATTTCTAAGGCCCCTTCCAGTTCTGGGTGCTGTGACTATAATTAGGCAGATTGCATATTAATAGCTACTTTTTTCCTCTGCAGAAATCTAATTTGATTTGTTCAAATTGCCAAATTCCACTTATTCAAATTCCAATCAACCCCATAGCCTCTGAACTATGATACTATCCAAGAAAAAAAAAAAAGTAGGAATTTATGGTATTCTTGGAGTTACAGAGTACTCAAATGCCATATCACCAAAGAGGCAGACTGGCTGCATTCTAGCTCTATGACTTGGGCAAGTTCCTTACCCTCTCTATAACTCAGTTGCCTTATCTGCAGAATGAAAATGCTATAGGACCTGTTTCGCGTGGTTGTTATAATAAGTAAATACATTAATAATCTTAGAATTCTGTTTGGCAAAAATAATCACTTAAAGTATGTCAGTTATTATTACAAGTAAAGATAATCCTATGTAATAAAAGCCTAATATGCTAAGTGTCCAGTCCGGTCAGCTGTTCAACCAATCAAAGTGTAATATGCTAATAATATGCTAAGGCCGCTCAACCGCTCACTATGATGTGCACTGACTAGCAGGGGGCAGTCACTCAATGCAGGAGCTGCCCCCTGGTGGTCAGTGCACTCCCACAGGGGGAGCGCTGCTCAGCCAGAAGCCAGGCTCACGGCTGGCAAGTGCAGCGGCAGTGGCGGGAGCCTCTCCTGCCTCCATGGCAGCGCTAAGGATGTCTGATTGCCATCAGTCGGACATCCCCCTAGGGGTCCCGGACTGCGAGAGGGAACAGGCCGGGCTGAAATTTTGTGCACCGGGCCTCTAGTTGTAAATAGTCCATATATAAAATTCAATATTAAATTAAAACCATTAAAATGTTTGGAATTGTTCAGCTATGATGCTGAACATAAGCTATATATATATATTTGCATTCTGTCAATGTATACAATATAGAAACCTTTGAGTTATTCTTTGGAGGTGATGGGGTTCAGGGCAGGCAGACCCAAACATGTCATTTTGACATATTTATTATCTTGAATTAAAGTTACTTGAAAAGCAGCCAGTGCAAGAACACTGTGACTGTCCTTCGTCCCCCCAAAGCAGGAAGTACATCTCCCATGTGAATGTATCCTCCCTATGCCAAGAGGATAGAAGGCATCCTTATCCCCAGAGATAAGCATTCATGGCCAAGAAAGTTACTTCTCCATCAATTTGCTACCTTAAGCAAAACCCTTTGTTTTGTCAAATCTTCACAATAATTGTTTCTTTCACTTTACTCAATCTAGGAATTCTAGATTTCTTCATTTATAAATATAGTAAATTAAAACAAACCACATAGGGATCCTAACTAGAAACTATTTGTTTTAATATTAAATTTCAGTTTTATCTTTTGCCTCCTGTAAATAAACAAAAGAAATTCAGGACATACTTAATCTATTGTTTATTTCTTTTATCCTTCAAAACACATTTCAGCCCTAACCAGTTTGGCTCAGTGGATAGAGCGTCGGCCT
>NW_005371441.1:249315-257868 GCF_000412655.1 Myotis brandtii | reverse complement strand
TCGGCCTGCAGACTGAAAGGTCCCAGGTTCGATTCCAGTCAAGGGCATGTACCTTGGTTGCAGGCACATCCCCAGTAGGAGGTGTGCAGGAGGCAGCTGATCAATGTTTCTCTCTCATCGATGTTTCTAACTCTCTATCCCTCTCCCTTCCTCTCTGTAAAAAATCAATAAAATATATTTTTAAAAAAACACATTTCAGTGTCTCTTGGCCAAAAAAAATTGTATATTTTTCTGCCCTGGAAACAGCCACAGACCTTAACTGGAGGCTGAGGGTGGAGGTGTTCGCATCCCAACATCTGGAATCCCCTTGGACAGCAGCTTTGAAAACTCCAGCCACAGATCACACAAATAGTAGTGATACAGTTAACAAGGAAAAATGGTTACTTATTCTGTGATGATATAAATAGTTATATGGCACAAATACCTGTTAAATTAAAAGTTATTTTTAATATTCAAGTTGTACTTTTTAATTTTTTTTTATCAAAAGAGATCCCTACATCCAAAATTATGTTTGATATATGCAGGCCATTTTATGTGCATATCAGATTGTTGCAACATTTTGCTGTTTATTTCCATGACTCGATATTAATCAGTTTTTTAATGTAGGAGAAGTTAAACCTTTATTCTTTAGAACTAGCTTTTTAAAAATTTTACTTTTGGCCCTATCTGGTTAGTGCTCAGTTGGGGTTCGATCCCGTCTGTTTGCAGAAAATATCAGCATCTAAGGATATTAGAGGGGTGGAAAGGCCAGGAAAACGAGTTACATAAAATGGCAGTGAAATAGAATTCCTTTGAGGTTAACTGAAAACACGGAGTACTTTGTGAGTTGAAAACAAACAAGACCATTCCTTTCTTTCCACCTGAGGTCAAAATTCCCTGTCTTGTGCAGTCAGTGTTAATCTATCCGTATCATAATATAATTAAACATGATGTGTTTTTATTATGGGATTAAAAAAAAGGAAGGTACTTTAGATAGGATGACTTTGATAGGGCAATGTTTTTGTCATCACAGGTTATATGTTACAAACCATATTATTACTTTGAATATAAATAAACATAAATATTCCTGTGTCTGTCCCTGCACTGAGGTATTCACTGAATGCCTGCTCCATACCAATAAGAAAGATACACACCCTCCCTTTAGAACTTTACAATCTCTTTGGGGAGATAATTTAATTATAGTATGATTAACCTAACTCTTCCGTGGTTCAACAGCTTGATTTAGTTAAGTAAAAAGATGAGAATATTATAGACAACAACACTGTGTTGTGAACTTAAAAATTGCTAAGAGACTAGATCTTAATTGTTTCCATCACAAAATGTACTAGTATAATGTGATAGAGGTGTTAGCTAACCTAAGGTGACAATCATATTGCAATATATAAATGTAGCAAGTCAACATAATGTTGTACACCTTAAACTTGCATGTTATATGCCAATTAATAAAAATAAATTTTAGGAAAAAATGGATGTCTATTTGTATAATATAGCGCCTATTACTCCAATGATTTGAAGTTTCAAGGGGATGGAAGTATTTTCCCCAGCAACAGTCAATGATCTTTTATAGTAGGAGCAACCCATAAGGTACCATTGGGTATCTGTCCAGGGTTTGTCTAGTTTGTTCATTTCAATGTGCTTGTGAACAAAACAAGGAACCCCATTATTACCTCAGAGTAGTTTTCTCAGCTAAACTGTTATGATTGCATACTTTCCACTAGGCTTATTAAGGGATACTAATAAAATTAATCTAGCCAATAATTTTAAGATACAGTATTTATATGCTGTTTTTAAATTCATTTGAAAATGGGACAGTAGCATTTTAATAGTAATTTATATTTTGGTCACTAGAGGGCACTAGACACATATGTATAGCTAAGGAAAAAATATCAGTTGATATTTCAAATGCAGTTGATATTTCAAAATCAGTTGATATTTCTGATTTGAGAATGCTGAATAAATTCTTTATGTTTTAACAGTTTATCAGTTCTTGTGAAGTAGTCAAAAATATTCTCAACTGACATTTTCAACCATCATTATGTTTTTAAGTAAAGTAGTATTCTTAAGAAGCAGTACTAACTGCTATATTTTTTTATATAGCTTTGAGAGAGATTAACTTGAGAACATGATGAGTCAAAAAAAGAAAAATCTCCTTGATATTTTTATTTTTCAGAAAACTGTGGGATATATTTTCCAGAAATAAAAAGAGATCCAGGCAAGTATTTACACAGTTGTCCTGAATCTGTAAAAAAATGGCTTCGACAGCTGAAGAATGCTGGGAAAATTCTTGTATTAATCACCAGTTCTCACAGTGATTACTGTAGACTTCTCTGCAACCATATCCTGGGGTAAGTGATGAGACATTCTGTTTTGATGTTTATAAAACACTGATAGCACATTGGACCAGTGCGTTTTATAAATGTGCTCCACCATGACCTTATCAGTATATTAAACAACGCTGAGTGGCAAATGGTTATTTCTCATAACATCTCTCAACATCCGCACCACACCCAAGTATGTTTTAGCAAAGCAGCTTTCCTGGGGTTTCGTCTGCTCATAGCTTGCTGATGACCTGGGCTTCAGATCTTCTGAAGGGTGGATGGAACACATGTCCCTCGTGCCTTCCCCAGCAACATTCATTGATTCCCAAAAAGTATGTGGGGATGTTGGATAAATATTATCTCCCCAGTGCAACATGGAGTCCCCCAAGAGCAAGAACTACCATTCCTTTGCCATTTCAAATAATCCTAAATATAGTATTAAGTACAGATTGAAAACAATGATTGTTGTTATCTAAAAATTGCCACATTATAAGACAACACTGACTTTCAAAATAAAGTATCTTCTTCACATTTTGAACACTCTCTGAAGACATAGCTTTGAATATTTCTAGCTATTGGAAACTATTGAATTCACTTACCGTGACTGTGACCATTATGAGAAAGCTTAGCACCGAGAGTTAATGTGCTCATTCTTTTCTTATGTTTATGTCAAGGTGTTGTTCAGGAATACTAGTGCTAAATCACCCTTTATTTCCAGTGGAAGATTTACCTTAAAATGTATAGGAAGCATGTAAAAAGTTCATCAAAAGATAAGAAATGATGGTGTGGTCAAGTAGGTAGGTGAAGATTAAGTTCAATTTTATATAGACAGTTTCTAATTCCTTAAAATAAATATTTTAAAATTCTGTTGCTTTTCAGGAATGATTTTGCAGATCTTTTTGACATTGTGATTACAAATGCATTGAAGCCTGGTTTCTTCTCCCATTTACCAAGTCAAAGACCTTTCCGGACACTTGGTAAGTTAGTTTTGGTTTATTTCTTCTCCTCTTTAAGATTTGTTCATTCATTTATTCAGTAAACAGTAAACAATCTGTTGGCTAACAGCCATGTGCAAACTACTGTGTTAGGAGGTTTTGTGTATACTGATAGGGGATACGATGTATACTAGGTGAAAAACAAAGGTAAAACAATGTGTGAAATATACCACCATTTTATAAACAAAAGGAAAAATAAAGATATGGTGATGCAGTATTTTTAACTTAGCACTTTTTTTGTGCTACTTAAAAGCCGTACTTGGTGCAAGGCAGTTGACAGTAGCTTGGTTCTCTGCTTACTGAGGAGCCCAGAAACGGTGGAATCCAGGTTAAGTTCAGAGTCCTGGGTGTCAAGCACTGAGTGGTCCTCGGTGCACCAGACAGAGGCATAAACAGACATAAGCAGGAAACCCCTGAGGTTGTGCTGCGCGTTGTGAAGGAGGAACCGCCTGATGAGGCCACCTCGAGTGGCTGGCCAGGGGAGGCCTGTCTGAAAAGGTCAGGCAAGGTGACTTGTAAGGAGGGACCTGAAGGGTGAGTCATGAGGAGAGCAGAGGATGAGTGTTCCTGGCGGTGGGACAGACAGTGGCCCCGTGTGGGAGACGTCTGGCTGAGTTCCAGTGACAGAGAAGAGGCCTGTGGTTCTAGCCATAGGGATGGGGGGAGAGGGGGGACGTTAGGGAGGCAGGCAGCCTCATACACTGTGGGAAGGAAGGGGTTTGGGTTTTAGTCCATGAGCAATCTGAAGTGATCCAGTTGAGGTAGAAGAGTGACATAGAGACATCTTTGGCTGCTGGGTGGGGAATGCATTGGATGTGGGGAGGGTTAGAGAGGAAGACCAGGCACTTACAGTGTCCCAAGTGAGAGATGGTCTTGTTTGGTCTGAGGCAGTAGTTCTGGAGATGGTGCGAAGTACATGGGGGGAAGGGACAAAAGTAGGTTTTTCAGTTGTGACTCCATGAAACACAGAGTTTATTCTTGTATGGTTATTATTGTATTATTTTCTACACAAACAACTGTAAACCTGCCTTTGCCCTGCCCTGTATATTTAAGATGTATTACGGAGGTGGAAAACATAGGACTTGGTGATGCTTTAGAAGCAGATGAAAGGAGTAATCGAAAATGACTTCCAGGTTATTAATTTTTCTTTTTTCCTGAATTGAAAAGGTGGGTGCATAGTGATATCACTTGGAGCCAGGGGGAAGAATATAGAAGAAATTTGGGTGGGGTGGAGATTACAACTATTAAGAACTCATCTTTCAACATAGTAAATTTGAAATGCCTAGGAGTTATCTAATTGGAGCTATCAATTAGGAAATCGTGTAAACGAGCCTGGAGTCCAAGAGAACAGAGGTAGGCTCCGGTGTAAATTTGGGAGCCATCAGCTCAGGGACAGGTATTTAAAGCCAGGGGCTTATATGAGATCAAATATAAGGAGAACGAGGACAGGAAAAAGACCCAGACCAAGCTTCACCACTAACTTTAAGGATAAAGAAGATTGCAGTCTGGGAGCAGACAGGTGACAGTGGGGGGAAGAGGAGAGTAGTGTTCAGAAGCCACAGAGGAAAGAGGAGAGTCATCAATGAGGGCAAATGCTACTGAAAAGCCCACTGAAAAAGGAGAGACAGTCCATTGGAGGGGCAAGACTGGTCCTGAGGAGCAGCGTAGAGGGAGACCAGATTGCAGTGTCTTGAAGAGTTGATTGAAGGTAGTGGAACCAATGATTATAGACAATTCTTTCTAGAATTTTAGCTATGAAGACAGCCAAAAAATGGAGGTGTTAGCTGAAAGACATATTTTCTTTGTTAAACTGAAGGTATTAGAATATGCAGATATGCTAATGAAAGGTCTAGGATAGTGGTTTTTGCCTGTGAAACGTTTGTTCCTCAGGGCAAATCTGGCAACGTCTGAAGAGGCACAACTTGGGAGCCAGGATGCTACTGGGGTATCTAGTGGGGAGAAGCCAGGGATGCTGCTAAACAGCCTACAACTCACAGGACTGCACCTCCACTACCGCAAACAAGGAATCATCTGGTCCCAAATCTCAGTAGTGTCAGGTTAAGAAACCCTGGTCTAGTAGAAAGGAAGAGCTTGATGATAGTTTTATATATGGGTTTAATGTCTTATATAAATCCTTGATTTTAAGAAACAATCTGATATGAGGGAGTCAGATAATCCTCTTTGTATTAAACTAGAAAAGAATTATTTTTCCCCTCTTCACAACTTATATTTAATACATAAGCACTCAATAAATTTTTATCTGCAGGGTTTTCATATTTTGTTCCAGTGTATACCTGTCCCATTTCTATACTTATTCCATTTCACAGATTTTTATTAAAATCTTACACACACACACACACACACACACACACACACACACGTATGACCTATTTATGTATTTGTGAAGTGCTTGTAGCAGTAGGTGCGCACTGAAAGCTAGCTCCTGCCCCCAGTGGTCCTGTCTTGTACATGCCCTGCAGCCATGCCTGCGTGTGGTCTGCCCAACAGGGCGCTCTCCCCTGACTAAAGAGGATGTGACTGTCACGCTGCATTTTCAGAGAATGACGAGGAGCAGGAAGCCCTGCCGTCTCTGGAGAAACCTGGCTGGTACTCCCAGGGGAACGCGGTGCACCTTTATGACCTGCTGAAGAAAATGACTGGCAAACCTGAGCCCCAGGTATTTCCTCACTGAGCGGGGTCCTTGGTGCCCACTTGCAGACAAACTTCTGTAAACTAAACCGTGATTCATTTTTTTAAATATATATTTTATTGACTTCAGAGAGGAAGGGAGAGGGAAAGATAGAAACATGAATGATGAGAGAGAACCATTGATCGGTTGCCTCCTGCACGTCCCAGACTGGGGAATGAGCCCGCAACCCGGGCACCTGCCCTGACCAGGCATTGAACTGTGACCTCCTGGTTCATTGGTCGTTGCTCAACCACTGAGCCACGCCAGCTGGGCTAAAATCATGATTCTTACTGCATTTAGCTTAGTTATCTGTGGGGAAATAATCTGCTTTTGCTTGTCTACCAATCTCTTCTCTCACCTCTTCTGTTTACTAGTAAATAAGCCTTTTTGTTGAGGTAGACTAGGTCCTTTATCTGTCTCTGAGTGTAGGAAATATTCCAAGCAAGGGGCCACAGATCGAGGGGATGCACTGGATTAGTGTGGGATGCCTGAGGCATGACATCCTGATAACAGTCCCTAAAAGTTTTTATATGTAAAATAAGCAGTAACTGAAATTACAGGACAGACTAGCCTAAAGACACACTGGCTTTTGACACCCTGGTCACATCGTCCATGTTGGACATTGGTGCATTTTCAACAGCAGGAGCTTTCATCTAAAAAATGTTTGCCAGGAGCCCTGCGAGCCGGAGAGGTCGGTGGGTAACAGCCCTGCTCCATCGGCTCCCAGGTTGCCACAGTCCCCTGGGACCTCCTGAGGGATTTCGTGGACAGTGCAGCCTGACTTGGAGGTTGTAATTCATATTCCCTTAACTGCGGTTTCTCGTCTGTAAAAATCGTGTGGACTAGATCAGTGAACATCTAGTCTTGGGAAACCTCGGGAGCTTCCCAGGGTCCTCCCGCCCAACCCCATCCTCAGAGAGTCCATGTCAGCAGGTCCAGATGGAACCGGGGACCTCTTGGGGAAAGTGGTTGTGAAGTGCACTCCTGCTAATCTAACGCACTGGGACAAGTCACCGCCAACATCTCACCAGTTCTTCAGTTCTAGGGGCAGGTTTAACTGTAAACATATGAACTCTTGCTTCTTCAGCAACACTGAACAAAATCACTTCTTTTCTGCCTTTCTGCTACCTGCACATGCATTGTATAATTTCTTAAACTAAACCTGGCACCTGCAAACCAAATGGGCCAAGTTGATGGTCACCTGGAAAGTTCAAGGAAATTTAAGATGTTTATGCAGCTTTCAGAGGAATTTTCTTCGCCTTCCGTGAAACAATGACCACGCTTTCACAGTTCAAATGCCTCACCCAGAGTTTGCTGTCTGACTTACAGGTTGTGTACTTTGGTGACAGCATGCATTCAGATATTTTCCCAGCCCGTCATTATAGCAATTGGGAGACAGTCCTCATCCTTGAAGAGCTCAAAGGGGACAGAGACTGGAAGCCTGAGGACTCAGAGCCCCTAGAGAAGAAAGGAAAATATGAGGTAAGGGTTCCTCTTTGCTTTATCTTAGGAAGTGCTTGCTGGTGCCAAGAGAGATGAACTCTGCTGGCAGTTGTTGTGGTCTTGCCGGCTCAGCTCTATAATTGATCTTGTGGATAACTATTAAACGATGCCAAGGTAACGCAGGTCAGTCTGTGTTCCCTGCCCTCTGCTTTCATCCAGTGCCGGCGCTGGGGATGTTTTGGTTGGTGCTGAGGCTGCCAGATCCTGACTCACTGTAGTGACACTGTCTCTTTTGCTTGGCCGTGGAAGCTCTTGTGCTCTCTTCATGGGTCTAGCTTAACTAAACAGGCAGCTCCTTGAGACTGACTCCTGAGCCCCCAGAGTGAACTTTACATAAGGGCACTAACCCAGTCACAGGGCTCCGTCCTCATGACCAGACACCTCCCCACCTCCTAATATCACTTTGGAGGTTAAAATTTCAACATAGGAATTCTGGGAGAACATAAACATTTAGACCATAGTAGCATCCAGATTACATTGAACCAGAAAGGGTAGATAGATCTATTTTCCTCTCTTTATAAGAATAGGGAGGAGCCTCGATTCTATCACTCATTTGCAGGACCATTTTCTACATATGTGTGATACGATTTGAGCCTTTTTTCTTTTCAGACTCATTATCTTAGGATAATTAACTAAATCAAATTTATCCTATAAACTGCTATTTAGACATTGAGAAGTTATGTTGAAATACACCTTAGATGTACACATAGGAATGTGGATATTCATATTTCAGTACTACTCTTTGGTGAAATCCAAATAGGTTCTTGCTGAATGATTTCCAAACACCATCATCTGCAAACATACATTCTCATCTTGCTTCACAAATCGAGTTCCAGCACAAAGAATTGTGAATCTAAAGGGATATTTGGGACACTGTGTGCTCCAAAATGAAATTTTCATCAGAAGAGCATGACAGATTTTATAATCCAGACTAGTGGCCCGGTGCACAGATTCGCACACATTGAAAGGAAATTAGAAGAAAGATTCGTGCAGTAATTACATTACTGCAAAAAGTTACATGTCAAAATAGTATATATAATATAGTATT
>NW_005371441.1:217352-249121 GCF_000412655.1 Myotis brandtii | reverse complement strand
AAAACATTGATAAAAACAATGATTGATAAATTGATTAATAAATAAACAACATGATATAACAACAACAAAGTGCCAATAGTTGGTCTTCAGATACATTCTGGCATCGCGTGCAATTGGTGTCAGCAAGAGTTTTATATGTATTGCGCATGTGCGAGTCGACGTTTATTTTTAAATTGCCAGTGCGCATAATATGTACCGGCCAGTCAGTCGGTTGGACAGATGGATGGTCGGTCACTTAGCCTTTTATATATATAGATTTTATGGATGGAATAGGATTTTTTTCAGATCTTAATATTATGCCATATCCATAAAACATTAAGAAGTATTTTTTGAATGGGTCTTTAATTTAGTCTGCAATTTTTATGTGTCTACTCTGTCCTAGGCACTAAGACTTAGGGATACATAAATACATAAGTTCTTAGCCTTATGTAGTTAAGAATCCCGATCTGTCAAGAGTGAAACAGTATGAGAAGTAGTATATTAGGGATAAACTCGGGACTTAGGAAAATGGAGAAGTGACCTAATCCAACCTGAGTGTGGGAGGTCAAGGAAAACATCCTGGGAAAGGCCCAATCCCATAGGATGAGGAAGGTACTTTTAAAATAATATATAGTTTGGTTAAGGGAAATAAATCCTTCTGATTTTTAATTTTTATTTACTTAGCAGGGGAAAATTATAATGAGATTGAACATTAATCACAGTTTTTTTGTTCTATCTTCTCGTTTCAGGGTCAGAAGGGAAAGCCTCTATATTCATTATCTAAAAAATGGGGCTCTTTTTTTACTGATTCCATTTCGGGACTGGAAAATACAGAAGACTCTTTGGTTTCTACGTGGTCCTGTAAGAGAATCAGTACTTACAGCACTATTGCAATTCCAAGTATTGAAGCAATAGCAGGTAAAGGGGAAAATATTTTATTTTGATTATATTTTTAATTGATTTCAGAGAGGAAGGGAAAGGGAGAGATGGAAACATCAATGCTAAGAGAAAATCATTGATTGGCTGCTTCTCACACGCCCTCACTGGGGTTCCAGCCCGCACAACCTGGGTACATGACCTCCTGGTTCATATGTCAATACTCACCCACTGAGCCATGCCAGCTGGGCAGTAACTTTTATTTTTAAGGACTGTGAAGATTATTAGTTTTCATTTACCAATTACATGATCCCCTGAGTAGGGCCTGATTTTTAAATTTAAAAAACAGATGACTATCCTTATTTTATTTATTAACTTTTGTGCATGGAGGGTATTAAAATTAAACTTACTAGTTTGAGTTCTGAAGATGATTTACAATATCTCTAAATGTAATTTGACTTTAATATTTTAAATTTTATAGGGAAAGACATCTATACTCTTCATCGTAGGTACAACCTATCCAGGTGACAAAAGAGATATTAAACTTATTAGACTCTAAAAAATAAGTTTTATTATCAATGATTATCAAATATTGATGTTTATATTTATGAAAGGCTTTTTGAGATCTGCAGAATAATCTAATTGTGTGTTTTTTCCCCAGAATTACCCTTGGACTACAAATTTACAAGATTCTCTTCAAACAATTCAAAAACAGCTGGCTACTATCCAAACCCTCCAGTGGCCTTATCAAGTTTTGAAACATTGACAAACAAATAACTTATCTTTACTGAAATATGAAGTGAAGAACCATATATGCAGCAAATGTACTGTAAAACAAATACTGTAAAATGCTTTATAGGAACAGATTCTTAATGAAAATTGATTAAGAAATTGATGTTTTTCCATAGTTCCTCTTTCTACAGATGTCCAACAACTCTCATTTTATCAAAATCTCAGTGTCTTTGAACTGAAAAGAACTTTACTAACATTTTGTATACCAATAGTCCTGAGATTAGAATTCACCTGGGACACACATACACACACATATTTACACCTAAGCCTAAGCCAATGGCTCTCAAAGTGTGGTCTCTAACCACTAGCATAGCATCACCTGAGAATATGACAGAAATGCAAATTTGCAGGCCCCACCCCAGACCTACAGAATTAGAACTCCGGAGGTGGGACCCGGCAATCTGTGTTTCCTAATACTGTGATTCACACTCAGGTTTGAGACCCACTGGCTGGGCCTTAACCTCCAGAGATTGGTTTGTTTAGTCTGGGTATGTAGATGGACATGGACATCTTTTAGATGCCCCAGGAAAAGGCGGCCAGGATTGGGACAACTGACCTACACCTCCTTCAGTTTACCCAAGGACACTGAGTCTCGTAAGATTAATGGTTTTTCCAAGCTACTAGGTTTTATGCATGATTTCTTCTAATAACATGCAGCCAGGCTGGGACAGAGATGATACCAGAAACCAACTATTTCAACCTCCAATGTTATCTATTAGGGTTCTTTTTCCCCCCCCCCCCCCAATAATGTTAAAGGCTGTCTAATTCATTTTCATTCACTTTAAAACATGTATTCTCAAAAGGAAAAGAAATTGGTTCTTAGGGTGAAAAAAATAAGATAATGCAAATGGAATATAGCCCTCCAAAGCTAAGCATTACCCACTAAAATCTTATTCCTTAGTATTTTTATCATTAGGGAGGAACATAATTTAAAGTTAAATTTATTAATTAAACTTATTTTGAGTTTAATTTTTTCCTTGGGAGAGGGGGGTGATAATGGGAAAAAAAAGGTCGAGAAAAACTGCTTCAAGAGGGTGTATGGTTATATGACAATCCCACATTATTGTGTTCTATGTGCTGTGCAGTCATATTAGTAGCTATTTGTTACAAGATGTTTGGAACCAGATAATGTTTACAGTATAAATCCTGGCTGCTCTTTATGTTGTAATTTCACTCTCTCCACCATGAGCAGTAACAGAAAACACTCATCACCATCATTATTTTACTTGGACTATAGTAGAGAATTTAGCATATTAATGCATACAATGGAAAGATATATAAAATATTTTAAATGCTCAAAAATAATCCCAAATGTATTGTGGGGATGAATATCTCAGGGTAGGTAAACAGTTACTGAAATTATTTCCTCAAAGTCAGTAACTTTCTTTGATATCTACTAGTAAGAATAATGTGTTGGAAGTTGATTTCCAAAATCTCATTGGACTATGATAATGAGCATACACAATCAAGCTTAAGGCTGAATGATAAATACTGTCTCATGTATACTTTCAATACACATTTGATTTCTTTTAAAAAAATAAAGCTATTTTTCCTTAGACGTTTATTTTGTAAATGGCAAAGAATAATACATATTTAAGTGCTTACAAACTACTGTTGCTAACATAGAACCCCAAAATAAGAAGTTAATTATCCTTTTTGGGCCACTGAGGAGTGAAAAAAAAAAATCAATCAAGTCAGAAAGAAGTTCTAGTCCTACTTTTACTAGTATCTACCTAAAGTATATGGACAAGTTAACCACCTAACTTGACCTCAGTTTTCCCTATCTTGTCGAAAGAGGTTAGAATTTACTTCAAGTTTCCTTCCAACTTTATAACAGGGAAAGTCATTGATAATAATGAATGCCATTTTTCTTTTGGGCTGTAATTAGACTTTTAAAATTTTTATTTCACTTTTAAAAAGTGCCAGTGTTTCTAATTGGACATGAAGATTTAAAATCATCCAAAAATGGTACTATAAAAATTAAAAAGAGAATCTTATAAAAGAAAAGCTAGATCTTCTTAATAAAGTCATGACTAACAATGCAGGAAAATTGTGCAAATAGGCAGAAGGCTTAAGTTTAATATTAGCATACAGGCAAACATTCATAATCTAAAAGATACCCAAGACTAATGGTCAGGGAAGCTGGGATTTCCTTTGCCGGCCACTTGATCTCATTAGCCACAGTGGTCAAACAACTTGTCAGAATTTGGTATTTAGAATATTGAGGCAGCAGAAACTTCAATTGAACCTAGAATTACTTGTTTGAATGAAAAAAAAAAACTGGTTATTTTATATAACCAGCAAAAAATGGAATGTAAATCTGTCTCTTTGGATATAACTGATTGTTAGGATCACATGAATAGCTTTTTAAAAAAAATGATGTTGCAGTAGCATTTCCAGGCTCTTGATAACAAGGTTATTAGAGTTGGCTACTAGATCACTGCAAGGCTGAGATACATTTGAGAGCGCTCACCTGGTGTGGTCCAGTTGCTTCTCTTAAAAACTCTTGGGTATGGTCGTCCACATAGGGTGATTTCAAAAAGGTAAATTCTTGTTGGTCTCTAGAATCATCCTCAGAAATATGGTAAAAATGTAATAGCAATGCATGCTGACTCCTTACCAGGCTACTTTATGTACCTTATTTACTCCCTACAGCAACCATATAAGGAATGTAATTACTGATTTACAGATGAGGAAATGAAAATTCACAGAGGTTAGATTATATGCTCCTTCAAAGTTGTATGGTTACTAAGCAACAGAATCTATACATGAGCCTAAATTTGACCCCCAAAATCATGCTCTTTCTTGGTTGGCCAACTCTTCCAACATTGGATTTAGACTAATTCTTAGTCTGTCTAAAACTACATTTCAATTTAATGATCACCATGCTGGGACATGTAAGGGATTAGAAATGAAGACATGGGCTCTGTCCTAAAATAACTTGTAACTTTAAAAATATTAAAACAGAACTTACCTGGAAGAGTAAAATAGAGAACCAAGAGTCACAGGAGTCCTACAATGTGGAATGAAGTTTGCTCTGGAAGCCACAGATGCTAAAGGCATCAATAAGCAGGTCTACTCTTCATAGTCAAGTTCAAATGTTCACCTTGAATACTTAGCAAATTTCCCTCTCTTGTGCTGAGGAAACCAAAATGGAAAAGGAATAATGAAAACTGGTCCAAGGAAACTTAGTGGAATATGGGATATCTGGGCCTATAGAGAAGTTGGGTTATTACTTAAATTAACACCAACAGCACAGATTGCTTGACAATAGGTACCAGGCACCTATTCTCAGACTCATTAAAAAAAAAAAATTAATTTTACTTTCTTGGTATTTTGGCCTTGGTAGTTTCTTGGTAAAGATCAAAGCTTAACAAAGTTTAATACATTAGTGAGGGATACATTCCTAAGTGCCTGTTAAAAGGAATCACCATGTTGAATCACTGGTTGTACAGAAAGAACATTATGTCCATGAGTATGTAGCTGCAGTGGGCCTATTTACCATTTTCCAAGCAAAAAAAAAATCTTAGGAAGTTTGGTGGCTGTTGCCTCTTTTGTTAACCTTCCAGATGATGCTTACTGTGACCATTTGATAACTTTAGTAATTTCTCAACCTTATATTAACCTAGACAACATAAAACTTTATTAATTTTTATTTTGGTGAAAACAAGAAATACAGCAGACTGACAGATTTTACTTTTCCTTTGAGCACATAGAAGACAAAAGGACCCTTGTTAAATTTGACAGAGCAATTCTACAAGCACTTACACTGGTTAGGAACATAAAATATCAAGTACCACATTACTACTAGGGCAAGAAATACCAAAGAAGACGGTTATGTTTTTCTTCTTGAGATTACTTTCACAAGACAGCAACATTTGCACAATTTCAGACTCTTCAAAGATCACATTATTCAAATTCTATTTCTAAGGATAGAGCTATATACGAAGAGAGACCAGAACAAGCTGATATATAATATTCACAGAAGTCTTCATTCTGCACAGGAAACAAGTTTGATATTTTTGCACACATTCTCAATTACAAGCAAAAAAAAAAGGGGGGGGGCTGTAAATGTCAATTCTGCCAGCAAGCAAAAATAGAGAATAGGATTTTACTCAAACACAGTGAAATAAGAAGCAAATACCATCAATCTTCCACATATAAAAGATCACTCATAGAATAATAGAAAACATCTAGACTTGCATTTATGTGTATAAAAGTCTGGTGAATTCAAGGAGATAGGAAAAATTAGCGGGAAACCCTCTTCCAAGCATCCGCTTTAAATCACCACTGATCCTCCCACCTCTCCTGGGGAGAGCCTTGGGCCTTCCCTCTCACCCCTGAACCTGCAGGGTTCCAGGCTTCCCTGCCTGCCTTCCAAGGCCACTCCACAGCAGGCTCATTTGTTTGTGGGCTTTCCGTTTCTCCAGCTTAGAGCATGCTCCCCAATGCTCTGTATCCAGATTTCCCAAGCCCTGGGGAGCTTATGGCCAGGCCTTCGCCAAGAAAGGAGAAAGGGTAAGGGTGGAGGTCATCAGCACCACCATACCCCTCCAGCAGTAAGACAGCCCTGACACACTGTTGTCCCACCAACTAGAACTTGTCTGAGAATCCAGAGGCGCCACCTATCTCCTTACACCCTAGGAGGGAGACTTGGCACCTGCCCAATGCAGACAGCAGCCTGCTCCCTCTTTTGTTAGGGCAGAAGCAGGGAAGGAAATGAGGAAGCTGGGGACTGAGAGCCAAGGGCCAGGCAGTAGGATGGAGGCCCTTAGGACATCAGGGCTATAATAAAATAGTACAGAACACAGGGCTGACCCACAAAATGCTGCTTGGGGTTATTTCTAAGTGGTCCAAGGCCCCCACAAAGAATTGCCATCTTTAGAAAAGTGGAGTCAAACTAATTTTTGCTTGCTTTATATCACAACCTGCTGTGAGTCTTGAACCCATCTCTGTGAAGTGCTTCTGTCTCTCCTCCCAGCTTCTCAAACTAAAGATTAAAAAACACACAGGAGGTTTTGGTAAATAATGAGCAAGTTGGTCTAAAAGAGCACTGCATAACTAAACAGTTAAATAGGTCTCCCTTTGAAACATTTAGATCTTGCTAAAGGAAGTGGGGTGGAGGCATGAGGGCGGAAGAGGGCAATGAGATCTGGAGAATCTATTATTATACAGTAGCTTTCTCCCTCTGGATACAATCAAGGGGAGAGCACACTAAACAAAAACCCTGCTTTGCTAGTTTTGTCTCTGAACTGTAACTGCTGCTAAGGGAGGAGGGGGAGAAGAGGGGGGCTATGAGACAAGGTGGGAGGGAGAGAAGGGGGGGAGGAGGAAGAGGGGCAGGAATACATCGTCCTCAGTGCCCCAGCCTAGCAACTCTGTCATGCTTAGAATAGGTAAGGAAGGGGATGCCTAACAAAGTTTCCGAGATTAAGGGTGGTTTATTGGCCAGAACTCAGAAAGGTTGTTGGCAGGGACCCCCGTGCCAGCCTTGCTTTGGGCACTCACATATGACTGCCCAACCTTCCTGACAGCCAGTGGGTTTATGGGTAACCATTTGGAGGGGTTAACGGGAAGTGGGGGAGGGTCCTGTGTGCTGCCTGGGGGCTCAGTCCACAGATAGTTCCTGAAGAGGCAGGCAATGGTACGTGGACAAAGCTCATCCAAAAGACTGAAAACAGGTTTGGGTAGGCCACAGCCCAGCTTTCATACTCACCAGTACTTGGTCACAGTACAGTGACCAAAGGCATAAGAAGATCAACATGACACAGTGTACCTCTCATCTGCTACCCGGTTCAAGCCTATTAGCTACCCACCAGCCACCTGCTTATTCTGCCAGATAACCAGCAGGTTGGATGGCATAAGCCCAGGAAGGCAGCTGGGAACCAGTTAGTGGTAGCCTGGAATGTCCAGTTTGGGTTGATGGCTGGCATCATCTCTATCAGCTTCATCTTGCAGTGGTGAAGCTCAAAAGATCTTGCCACAGAGTGCCAAGTATAGGAGCACAGCCAGCATAAAGTATGAAGCCCAGCTAGTTATTTGCAAAGATATATATCAAGTTAACGTGTGGCAGCTCACCACTGGAAAACCTGGGGAAAGACCATCGTCACAGACAGGGCCCAAGGCATGCAGAGGAAGTCAGTGCGTATCTACGGTGTCCTGTGCTTGGCACAAAAGCAGTACAAGGCCATGCACTTGGAACATGTAACACTTTGCAGAACAGCAAGGAAGCCCAGAGGAAGAAGAGCATAGACATATAAGCGATAATCTTGCAACTGATTGAAGACTTAGAAGAACCAAAGAACAAAATAATCCGGTGTGAAGAGAAAGCAGAAGGGAGAATGCATGCTATTGGCTAAGCATAGGACCCAAGAGGAGGTGGTAAAGAAACGGTGCAGGAGCTTCTCACAGGCCAGGAGTTAGCCAGACTGGAACCTGAAGGCCCTGGGGCTGTCCACCGGCTGCCTTGCTGGGTCTCGAAATCTTCGGGGCCCCTCACCCATCAGGTAATATTGTAGGGGATTGGACCACAGTTCTCCTTTGATAATCTCAGCAATCCTGTCGAATTCCAGGAGGCTGTGGTCTGAGAACCAGTTGAAGAAACTGGGGATAGTGTTCCCTTCCCGGTTCCTGTGGATATGGGTCTGGGGGTCTTGGCCCCGGTGCCAGCGGATTGGAGTGGAGAGAGACACCACCCGGCCGGAGGATCTGCGCTCATATTCCTTGACGAGCGCCTCATTTCGGAAGTAGGGGTTGCTCTGAAAGATGAACTTGAATTTGCAGCCTGCTCTAGGGTGTTTAAGCTCCTCCACCTCCAAATTGATCATGTACCTCATCATTTCTTCATCTTGACCACTGATCATAGGTGACAGCTGGGGGTGGTTCCCAAAGGCAGTGACCCAGAAGCCAGGGATATTTTGGATAATAAAACTTCTGCGCTGCATATGGAGCCTTCGCATCCGGCCAAACTTGCGCTCCAGCTGAAGGAAGGCCCTGTCTGCCTGGGCATTTACGTTTAACAGCTCCTGATCGATCGCCTCCAGCGAGTCCATGGAGTTATTGGCCTTCGGGGTCCTAGCCCGCGCCTCCTCTTTCCCTCCTCCTACCACCTTTTTCTCCTTCTGTACCAATTTCTTCTCCTCCACCGCCTCCTCGGCTACTCCCTCCTTTCCCACTGCCGCTGAGATGGCGCACTTCTTTGTCATCCCGTCCTTGGCCTTGGCCCCAGGCATCATCTGAGACCCCAATCCCTCTGCGTCACAGGCTTCTGGTGCTTTCTCCCCAGCAGGGCCGCACGGCTCTCGCGGCTGACAGCCATTTTCCTGGCTATTGTCGGCAGCCACCGAGGGGGAGGCAGGGGCTGCGTCCAGTCCCTCTGCGGGAGGCCGAGCCTCTTTCTGGTCCGTTTTGGCTGCCGCCTCACAACCCCGAGCAACTTGATCGCCGAGCACGGGGCCACCGCCCGAGGGGGCCTGGGATGCGCCTCCCTCCGCGGAGCCGGCCACGCTGCCCTCACCTGTGTGCGCCATCTCCACCTCCACCTCCACCTCCACCTCCCGCGGCGCCTCCGCGTCCTCGCTCCGGCGCGGGTTTAGGTCCGGATGTGCCGGGGCTTGGTCGGGAGCGGCGGGGCCGCAGGTTTTAGCGACGGAAGGGTTGCTGGCCTCACCCTGACCGCTCATTTTGCTAAGACTCAGACCTGCAGGAGAGCGAGCCCGGTCCGCTGCAGAAGTGGTGCTCCGCCCCTCGCGCCACCCGCTCTCCCGTCTGGGAGGATGCTGCTATGGCAACCGGTGACGTCAGGACGGCAGCGTCCTACCTTCGCGCGAGAAATAACCGCTCCTTGAGATTGTGCTGGCCATCAAAGGTAGTCCATTGTCTTGATGTTACAAAATGTTTTTAGTTTCGTCGATCTGGAAGAGGTTTGGCTTTCATGAGTAGAGGCAGCAAACTCAAGCATGGGCGAGTTCTGTTCATGTGGGTTTTCTAAGGCTTTAGTGATTGTGTATTCAAGTCAGCTCATAGGGCTTCTCATGTACAGAGTGGGTTCAGCAACTCACAGGCCTTCCTTCTTTAATGTACAGATTCATGGCTATTTCCAAAGAATGGAGATGAACAGAGTTGGATGTTTAAGAAAAGTGAAGTGTTACTGTGTTAAGTGTGATCATTTAAATAATTAGGAGCAGCTGAAAGGGAAGCCTCTCATCCCAAGAAAACATAATAAAGGATCATTTCAATTTTCCGTACATATTTTAAAGTTTATATACTTTGGCCAACACCTACGAAGTAATTGGACAATATTTCCCCTTCACTGTGTAAGTAGAAAAATGTTGTATTTTCCTTCTTTAGAGGTGACTTAGATACACACGGGTGTGCAAATTCAGCCTTTAAGCATTACTGGAAGAAATGTAATCTCAGGATATTTTAATTTCTAAAATTATGCATATCATATGTTGCTTATCCTCAGATTATAATCTTAATCTAAAAAAAGTTCTTGCTTCATAATGCCTGTGGGCATGAAACCAGCAAATATTTGCCAAAATTGGCTTCTGTGATAATTCACTGCAGGGCAGAAACAATGATCAACTGTTTGCAGGCATTGAAGCTATTAAATGCCTTAATTAAAATATTTTAAGTAATATTTGAAATGTTAATGTTAAAATGTTTACTTAAAAGGTAAGAAAAGTTACTGTCTATTCAGGTCAACTCATGCAGTTCATTAGGTAGTGATGCCACTTGGTTTGTTGGGGTGTGAAAATACTGGTGTTAGTCCTTAGAAAAATCCAAGAAGGAAGGAAAACTAAAAGTTTGCATATGTTTGTTTAACATCTTAAATTCATATTAGAAAATTACTATGACTTGTTGAAGTAGAAACTCCACTACAGAGCACCCCATATTATGATCACTTTCAAAGAGGGGCTTAGAAGTGGATTCCCTTGTAATACCTTAATCAATAAAGAAAAAAATAATAAAAAAAGAAGTGGATTCCCTAAGAAGTAAGGACTTAGGGGAAAAGGAATTAGAGAGAAGCAGCAGTTATACTGAGATTTTTAATGAGGGAAGTAGTGCAGATTTTGTCCAACTAAGAATGAGGTGCTGCTAGAAAGACAATACAATCCTTCACAGTCATAGTTTAGCTCACAAAGGTTTACCAGAGAATTCATAAACCATTTTTTTTACCCCTAGTCAGCCTGCTAAGGACAGACTGCCCAGATGACTACTGCCAGCTAATCAGTTACCCAATCAAAAATTGTGCAAACAGGTTTCACTCTTCCCAGACTACAATTAGTTTTCTCTCCCACTTTCCTCTTTCTTTTAATAAATCCCATTTTTGCTTTTGTGGGGTAAAATCAATCTACTGATTTATCCTCTATGCAAACAAGTAAACAATGTGCTGTAATTAAGTGACTTTGGGACTTTGAGTTATTCTTTGACACTACTCTGCCTTGTTTGTAGGTAAATATCTTATTTTGTTTTTATAATGAAAACAATCAACTATAGATGAAGCAGGAGCAGCAATAGTGTTTAGGTTCCCAAACCTTATTGTGCATCAGAATCACCTGGAGAGCTGGTTAAAACACAGTTGCTAGGCTCCACTTCCTGAGATTTTTATTTAGTAGGTAAGAAATAGGATTCTAGAATTTGCATTTCTAACAAGATTTTGGTGGTGGTGGTGGTGGTGGTGGTGGTGGTGGTGCTGCTGCTGCTGCTGCTGCTACTACTGCTACTGCTGCTGGTCTGGGAACCACCCTTAAAGATCCACTGCTTTAAGGTAATGGAAAGGAATTAGGTTGGAACTGAAAGTCAGAGAGAAGGGCCTGAATAAGGAAGGTCAGAAAAGCATCTTATAGGCATTTGAATGTGCAGAAATGGAGAAGGAAACTCAGGGAGATTCTTGACAGTGCCCCAGGAAATTATTATGATGTTAGTACTTCTTCAGAACATACTGTCCAGAGCATACTGAACTTATTTAGTGACAAGAGGATGACAGAACCTCTAAGTTTGTAAATTTAGGGAATCTCTAGAGAGATCAACTTTGGCCTGGAACTGAGAGAGAAAAAGTTAAAAAGTAATTCCAAGATTGGAATTATAAATGAAATTATACAGCAGCAAGAAGAATGTGCACATAAGTTCTTGCAAGTAGAGTTAGCAACTAGTATTTAAGCACAGGAGAGAAGTCAAGACACTGGAGATGTGCAAATGGAGTTCCAATTTTTTAGTTCCCAACAGTATTTTAAAATGTTATCTATTGAGGTTATAATTTACATACACTATAATGCATGGATCTGAAGTGCACAATTTCACAAATTTTGACAAATACATCTGTGTTATCATCATCCAAATCAAGATATGGAGCATAAATTCACTCATGTTTCTTCATTTATTCTCCCGAAACCTCAGGCAACCACTGTGGATTTCTATCACCACAGTTTCCCATGCTACTGAACTTCACATATACCAATTATATAGTTGTACTCTTGTCTGGCATCTCTTGGGAAAACTTTCAGAGGTATAGTGAAAATAACCTCCAAAGGGGGACAGGGCCCAGAGACTGAAGAAAGAGACTGACAACTCCAGAATTAAACAAGTTTAAGGGAACTTAGGGACAGAAGCAGACTCAGTGTGGCTCAGTGGTTGAGTGTCAACCTATGAACCAGGAAATCACCGTTCCATTCCCAATTAGGGCACATGCCTGGGTTGCCCGCTCGATCCCCAGCAGGGGGTGTGTGGAAGGCAGCAGATCAATGATTCTCTCATCATTGATGTTTCTATCTCTCTCTCCCTTCTTCTCTGATATCAATACACACACACACACACTCTAGAGGCCCGGTGCACGAATTCATGCACCAGTGGGGTGCCTCAGCCTGGCCTGCGGGATCAGGCTGAAACCGGCTCCCTGATATCCCCAGAGGGGTCCCAGATTGTGACAGGGCAAAGGCCAGGCCGAGGGACCCCACTGGTGCACAATCGGGGCCGGGGAGGGACACAGGAGGTTGGCCAGCCGAGGAGGGACCACGGGAGGGCTCCAGGGTGTCCGGCCCGCACGATCGGGGCAGGGGAGGGACACAGGAGGTTGGCCAGCTGGGGAGGGACCACGGGAGGGCTCCAGGGCATGTCCGGCCCATCTCGCTCAGTCCTGATCGGCTGGACCCCAGCAGCAAGCTAACCTACGGGTCAGAGCATCTGCCCCCCTAGTGTTCAGTGCACATCATAGCAACTGGTTGACTGGTCAACTGTCTGCCCCCTGGTGGTCAGTGCACATCATAGTGAGCAGTTGAGCAGCCTTACCATATCATTAGCATATTATGCTTTGATTGGTTGAACGGCCGACTGGGTGACCAGACACTTAGCATATTAGGCTTTTATTATATAGGATTTTTAAAAAGAAGCAAACTGTGGGACAGCGAGAAAGTAAATTTTCATGGAAAGTACTTACTAAAGAGCTCTTTTGTACAATCAAGCTAATTCTATTCTGTAAGACTACATGGGTTATATGGAGCAGATGTGCTGAGAGCCTACTATATTCCCGGTACTTCATCTTAGCTGGATGTTATAAGGTGGTAAATTTCTGAGTAAATGTAACAAAACTGGAGAGTGGGCATTCCCTCATTTGAGGAAGAAGGGTTATCCATGATTCTCAAACTTGTTTGCACCTTAGGGTCTAATTTAGTTGGTTTGAAGTAGAGCCTAGGCATCAGGATTTTATCAAAGCTCCCAGCTATTTATAATGGGCAGGTTTGAAAAATATTAGGCTAAATGACTACTGATCTAAACGTAAATTAAATGAGAAATTAAAACTGAGAGGAAGGTAAATGGGAGTTAAATATTGATTACATATTATATGCCAGGAATTGTGGTTGGCATTTTTACACTCTAACCTTTAACAACTAGAGGCCCAGTACACAAAATTCGTGCACGGGTAGGGTTCTTAGGCCTGGCCAGCGATCAGGCCAATCAGGTTCCCACCTCCCTGCCTCCCCACCTCCTTGCCTCCTCCTTTCCTTGCTCCCTCCATGCCCCGCCGCTGGTCGCCCGCCATGTTCTGCGCTGCCCCCTGGTGGTCAGCACACATCATAGCGAGCGACCGAACTCCCAGTCTCCTGGTGAAACTCCTGAGGGGATACTTTGCATATTAGCCTTTTATATATATAGACTAGAGGCCAGGTGCATGAAATTTGTGCACTCGGGGTGGGGGGTTGTCTCTCAGCCTGGCCTGTGCCCTCTTGCAGTCCAGGAGCCCTCGGGATATCTGACAGATGGCTTGGGGAACGGGCCTAAACCATCAGTCGGAAATCCTTAGCGCTGCTGCAGAGGCAAGAGAGGCTCCCGCCACCGCTGCTGCGCTCACCAGCCGTGAACCCAGCTTCTGGCTGAGTGGCACTCCCCCTGTGGGAGTGCACTGACCACCAGAGGGCATCTCCTGGCGGTCAGTGTGCATCATAGTAACCGGTCATTCTGCTGTTTTGTCAATTTGCATATTACCCTTTTATTATATAGGATGTTAGTACTTTGAATCTTTTAGCACAGTGCCTGGCACATAGCAAAGCTCCCATGTTTGTTATCATCATCTTAAAACATTATAACGCATTCTTCAAATACAACCTAGGAGAATATCAACTTATAAAATAGATATTATCATCCCTGCATTGTGAACAAGGAAACTGAGACTCAGAGAAGGTATTTCTTTTGCCTAATGTACTTGGGGGAAGATTCTAAAACTGTGATTTAATCCCAACTTAAAGCTAGTGTGTTTTCCCTGTCTCTTCAGGCCAGTAGAAAGACATCTGGGTATTTATAATAATTAGCAGCTTATTTAAGTGACCGTTTTCATTATTTTTTAACTTTTTTCAAAAAATGTTTTCTTTATGGATTTTAGAGAGAAAAACAGAGGCCCCTTTTCGTTTTTAATAGAACCGTTTCTTCCTGGCCTGTTCTCAAGAAAGTTACATTAAATGCAAGTACTGAGAACATGAAGCCAAAAAGTAGACATTGTTTTCCTAATTTGATCTGATGGAAATTCTTCAGTGGGTCTTAACAAATTCTGAGGTCAAAGGAAATGGATCAAGGTGGCCCTTCAGAACTGAAACAAAGCACTTCAATCAAACATGGAATTAATAATTAATACTAATTAATAAAGATTATATCTATTATTTCTATATAGTCTAGGCACTTCAATTATAAATTAACATGGAGAGAGAAGTTGGCCCTGAGGGGATGGTCCTCCTCTTGACCACATAAATCCCATTTTCTTGTGCATGTGACTGGTTGGAGTATGTGATTTGCTCGAGAAAACATCCAAGGAGTGATATTCCCCCAATGAGATAGAGTTCTTAAAGAGCAAGGACAATATCTACATTCCATATAATCCTTAATATAGTATCCAATACAAAATAATAATTGCTGTTGCAGCAATTAGCACGCTAATTTTTAACAATCAAATATGCTTCTTCAAGTGGTGAGCATTGCATTGACTTGATGTAATGCTAGATTCAGATTTTTTTTTCTGTTGCTGGCTAACAGCTAAAACTTGCAGCCCATGTAACATACACAAAATGATATACACATTGTATACGGGAAACGTATTTATACGTTTTACGTTGACTGGTAAACACAATTTCCAGTGAGTTTTCCAGTATTTGTCTGTTTAACATTTAAGAAAAATAATTCAGTATACATTTTATAGTAAATCACAAAAAGTTTCATTGAAAAAAAAATATGTAAAACTAAAGTTATAATTTTACTGAACGTTGCCATTTGCGCAAAAAATTAGCAAAAACGGCCCGCATACAATGTTAATGACTGAAATTACTTTTATTTTCTGAGCTTCATGTAAATCTGTAAGTCAAAAAGTACAGAATATTTTATTCTTGAAAAATATGAAGCTATAGGTCCTAAATATCACTAGAGACTGAACCAATATAACCATCAGTGCCAATTTGGCACCCAGATCTACCTTATTTATATCCAGAAAAATAGTTTTACACAGTACGTTTTGCAAAGTATTGGATATATCTTAGAACAAGATTATAAAAGGCATTTCATTTCATTATCCTTTTTACCCACTGGCCTCTAGTTATACTTTACTCAACTTGAATTTAAACTAGATAAGCCTTGTCCTAAAGTCACAAAAAATTTCATGGGGAGAAAGAATAACGTTTAATTTTTAGATATTTTTATATACTTTGAGATACTCAAGAAGTCTAGACCCATGCTGTCCCATGTCATTTAAAATTTTACCAGTAGCCACATTTAAAAAATGGAGAAATTAACTTATAATGCATTTATTTAACCCAGTGTATCAAAAATATTATTTCAAATGCAATCAACATAAAAACTTAAGATAATTTACATTTCTTCCAAACCACGTCTATGAAATCCAGGGTGTATATTATACTTACAGCAGATCTCAATTTGGACTAGCCACAATTAAAGTGCTCAATAGCCATTGATGGCTCGTGGCTACTGTATTGGACAGCACATGTCTAGAGTGTAACAACCTTCAATCTCCAGGTGAATAGTCACCTTAAGATGTACAAAAACAAAGCACATAAAAGTTGATCCAAAGTTGATGCTCTGTTAAGATGGCAAGTGAAAAGTTAATAAATGTTAGTGTTTGGATTTTTTTCTAATTTTTGCTTTTATTTAATAAAGGCCTTGTAAATTTTTTGACATAAATTTTACAAATACCTTGAAAACCATTTTCTTCTATTCATTACCTCATCAAGTCTTTCTGGGTCAAGTATGTCAAACTCAAAGGCTAACACAAGCCAAGTAAATAAGGTTTAAGTTTATGTGAGCCACAAAAAAAACAAAAGCTTCAATTTTCATGGAAACACAGGTTTATTTAGATATTTAAATAAACAGTTTTATTTAGCTGAATGCAAAGGGCTGAAATAAATGAGTAATCGTTAACATAAAACAATAGAATATTTTAATAAAAATTAAATTTTTCTTGAACATTAACTTACCAGACACTGAGTAACTACACAAATAAGTATAACACAAATAAACCTATTTTTCTTGTTCTCTGAAAGCGAAATATTTCCTGTTGCACACACCAAATAAGTCAGTACAAGACAAATGACGTGGCAATCGGCTGCTAAAATATTCGCTAGTATTAGTGGAGAGAAATGGCATACGGGAAATGTATGTAACAGGATTAGAGTAGTCAGTCATTAGTGAACGTTGTAGTTTGTTATTAATAATTATGCATAACAGGATATTGTATAAATTAAGTTACAAACTTTTATTAAAACATTCCTTACATACCATTATATTGGCTGGGCCACAGAAGTATTCCTTGTGGGCCACATGCGGCCTGCCAGCCTCGTTTGACATGCTTTGCTGGGTACTAGGTTGTTTCTTTTCTCCATTTGTTATTTTGTCATCCAGTATTTATCTGGTGACAACTATGTACATTAAGCTAGATGCAGTGACAAAGGTAAAAACATCCTTTCCATCTCTGCTTTCACAAAACTTCCAAACCAGAAAGGGACAGTGAAAGACATGGAAATAAATCTTTGTCACTCTGCCAATTATTTGTTTCCGTATCAGTCTTTGCCCAGTTCTTTAACAATAAATGGAATGCATTCTCTCTTCTTACACTTGTTATCTTCCTGGGGCCTGACAGATGCCTTAACAAATGTTCATGGAATTCAATAAAATGAATTACTGTGTTATTTTCTAGAACAGAGACTCCTACAAAGTACACCAAGTACATAAAAAAGAGTTCTATCTTCCCTAAGGGGAACAGAAAAAGTGTAAAACAGAAGAGTTATTTTTGACAGGCCTTGAAAGATCTGACAGAGATAGAAGGTGGTGAGGTTTGAAGAACAAACAAGTTTCTACAGCTGAGAAAGTATGGGATAGAAGAGTATATCACTTATGATAAGAATTCTCTGAATGTGTGCTTATTAAATGCACAAATGACTAAAACTAGCCTGAATGACCTGAAACTATTATCTATATAGACAAAAATGGAAGCTTTAAGTGAAGGTTGGAGTGGAGTAGGGGTGCTGCACAAAGTGTATGGGGAAAAACTGACATCATGAATAAGCAGTTGCAATTGTTGACATTTTAAAGTAAACAAAAGGAACATCCCTTCCTACCTTTCAAGGTGTAGTAGTGTGCCATATTTTATTTACTTTTGGATAATGCCTGTTGTATTCATTTAAGAACTTTATTAAATTCCATAACCTGTTATCTCTAATAATTTCTTCAAGCATGTTTGTTGACAGGGTGAAAAATAGGAACTCTTAACAGAGAAACATACTTTTATTTTCCATCATGCATATATGTTAATGGTACACTTCCAATGACAGAGCAATCTCCCAAGTACTTAAGCTAAATTGTTAATAAGTTGTTACCAGTGCAAATTATCAAGCAAGACAATCATGCCACACTGTTTTTGCAGGTTATTTTTCCATGAAGACAATAATTTCCAAAGTCTTAATAATCTGACAAGATCAAGTTATTTATATTTCTAAGAATGCAGTTTTGACAGAAACAAGAACAAGTTGAAAACCATTAGGAATATTCATTTAAGTCTCTACATCGTACTGTACTGGAAAGATTGTTATTTTTCTAAATGTTCCCAAACAAAAGCAAAGAAAGCTTGTATAACTCAATTTTCCTAGTAAGCAAAAACAGAAAATAACAGGCTTTTACTAAGTATTAGTGAAGTAAAGGACACAGTATTAATCTACATAAATTAAGTCAAATGAAAACGAGAAAATACCCAAAGTTGTATTTCTTTAAATAACTCTTCTCACCCTTGCCAGTGTGGTTCAGTGATTAGAGCGTAGGCCCAAGCACTGAAGTGTTGTCAATTTGATTCCTGGTCAAGGTCAAGGGCATGCACCTGCGTTGCAGGTTTGATGCCTGCCCTGGTTGGGGTGTGCAGGAGGCAACCAATCGATGTCTCTCTCATGGATGTTTCTTTCACACCCCTCTTCCTCTCTCCCACTCTCTCTAAAAATCAATGGAAAAATTATCATTGGGTGAGGGTTAACATAAAAAAATCCTGGCCAGTGTGTGCAGTGGTTAGAGCACTGACCCACTACACCAAAGGGTTGTGGGTTCAATCCCCAGTCAAGAAAACATACCTGGATTGCAGATTCATTCCCGGCCCTGGTCGGTCAGGACATGTGAGGAGGCAACCAGTCGAAGTGTCCCTGGAAATCATGGAGAGCCAAATTAACTACAAGATCTGCTTTTGCAGATGTTTCTAAGCTTTTTTTTTTCTTTGAGATAAGGGACACACAGAGAGAAAGTGTACTGCTATCCTGACAATTACTTCAGGATGAGGAAAGAAGGTACAAAGAGGTACCTAAGTTTTGTGTGAATTCACTAGTTGATGCTGAGAAAGCCTGGACACCATCCTTATACTTGTCATGAGGACAAGATCTAAACTGTCACCTCAACCACTTCCCTGAAGTAGGGCTATTGGATGATGGGGATCAAGGGAAGATGGGGTGAGGAACTGAGATGCCTTTTGGGTAGAGGAATGGAAAGGCTGGAAAGGAAATTTGTGCTAGCAGGAAACTTATGTCCACCACCAGTTCTGGAGATTCTGGTTCACCAGAAATCAGAGGAGCTGACAATGGTCTGGAAGATGTTCATCGAGTAGGCAGCAGGCTAAGTGAGTGGGCACAACCAGAGGTGCAAGGGGAGCAATGAAGTCACATAAGTCACAAAGACCAAGTGGCCCACTGCTGCTCTCCAGTGTCTCTGGTTGCTTTATTTTCTGCAAAAGTCCACAGGCTATATATGCCTGCCCAGCAGAGCAGAGTGGGTAGAACAGGCCTCTAGACAAAGCTAGAATCCCAGGTGGTAAGAACCACCACACCAGAGGCCCTGGAAACAAAGAGTCCAAGCAGTGCAGAAAAAGGCAGTGAAATTTACAGCATATTTACTTAGCTCAGCAGTAGTGTGAGTCATGGCCTTGCAGAATGTGACAGTAATGCAGAACAGCATGAAGGTTGCATATCAGTGGAAAAGTCAGGCTGTGTAGAAGTGGAGAAGCATGGCCATGAAGGTCTCAATCTTGCGGTTGAGTAAACAAATGTCCAGAGGAAAAAGGTCTTAGAAATGTCAGGGGGAAAAACAGTAGAAGGTATACCCCTTTCCGTTGCTCAAGCACAGGTTTCAGCAAGCAGTCAGGGGACCTTGTGCAGAGGTAGTCCCAAGGACAAAGTTTAACCAGACTGGAACCCAAATGGCCTGGGTATCTCCACTGGTTCCCTTATCGGGCGCCGTCTGGCTCTACGGACTCCTTCCCGCAGCAGGTAGTACTGCAGAGGGTTTGGCCACAGGTCCTCTTTGATGATCTCGGCAATCTTGTCAGACTCTGGAAGGCTGTGGTCTGAAAACCAGGTGAAGAAATTGCAGACGACGTCCTGGTTTCTGCGAATGAAGGACTGGGGTTCGTGACCCCGACGCCACACGATGGGAGTGGAGAGAGACACTACTCGGCCGGAAGCTCTGACCTCGTACTCCTTGACGATCAGCTTGTTTCTGAAGAAGGGGTTTCTTCGGAAGAAGAACTTGAACTTGCAGCCAGTTTTCGGGTGTCTGAATTCCTTCACTTCCAAATGGGTGATGTATCTTAACATCTCGGCATCCTGGCCCCTGATCATGGGGGACAACTGGGGGTGGTTCCGGAAGGCGGTGACCCAGAAGCCCGGGATATTCTGAATGATGTAATTCCGCCGCTCCAGGTAGTGCCGGCGCATCCGCCCGAACTTCTGCTCCAGCTGCTGGAAGGCCCGGTCAGCCTGGGCATTCACCGTGTCCAGTTCCTGCTGGATGGCCTCCAGGGGGTTCATGCGGAGGTTCACGCGGAAATTCACGTTCAGGGGCCGGCGCCGTGCCCCCTCCATCACCTCCTCCACCGCTCTGTTTGCCTCCGCCACCGCTCTGTTTGCCTCCGCCATTTCTACTTCTTCGCCTACTGGCTTCTCCTCTACCTCCACCTCCTGCTCCATTACTCTCTCCTCCTCCTTTCCTTCCTTTTCCACCATCGCCTCATCCGCGGCCTTCGCCTCGGCCACCTCCTCAGCCCCCGGCCTCTCGGCGCCGGCGCCGCGCAGTTCCCCAGGCCGACAGCCATTGTTCAGGCCGCGGTCGGTTGCCATGGCCACAGACTCGGCCACCGGGGCCCCGGCGGGGGGCGGAGCCTGTTCTAGCTCCGCTTCAGGCGCCCCGAAACTGCGACCCCCACCGACTCCGAACTGGGGGGCATTGCCGCAGGCCGCAGGGTCCTGCGAGGCTCCCTCCTCCTCTGGAAGCTGGGCCCGTGGGGGCGCGACGGCCTCCAAGCTTCCCTCCCCGGACTCCGCCATCACCTGTGCCGCCTCGGTTTCCTCACGGAGCTTCGGGCCCTGGTGTGGGTCGGGGGGTCCGGTGGCACCGTCGGGAGCATCGGGGCTGCAGGGCTGGAGGAGAGGGGCCCCCTCGGCCCCATCCAGGCCGCTCATGGTGGTGGTCGTAGCAGCCAGACCAACCGTAAACTAGCAGCCGCTTTCCTCACAGAAGCCGCGGGCGGTGTGAAGCGGAGTCTAGCACCGCCCACTCTCCGGTCTCGTCTCGCGAGGGTCTCCGTGAGGGTGACGTCACAGCTGCGGAGCTCACCGCGCGACTTCGCTGCGCCTGTGATTGGTGCCGCTGTTGCCAGGTGCGAGCGTGTTCTCCGTCTCACTTACAGGAAGTGTACGATAAATTGACTTACATGTAAGTAAATGTACCAAGGACTCGAAGACCGTAGGCGCTGAGGGCCCTCCCCACAATGCACCTGGAACCTGCCTCCAGCACATACGCTGGGGTAATTGTAGGGGCCACAGTGCTGCACTGCATACTTTGTATAAACACATGTTTCTCTGGTTTTCGGTATTTCTTAGGCAGGAAGGTAAGTCTGTTCCCTGTTACTCCATCATGTCCGAAAGCAAAAATCTTCTCTGTATTTTTAAACCAGGATGAATCGCAGATTGTTTCCCTTTTCTCAAAGGAGAAGTGACATGAAAATATCAGTACCCGCCTGTAACATCACTGGGAGCGCAGGCCACTCGGTGATGCATATTACTCCTTGCTCATCCTAAATTTATAATCTGCATCGAAGAACTTGTGCTGCATAATGTCTGCAAGGATTAAGCCACGATCAGTTTGCTAAGTCTTGCTCAATGGCCCCTCACTGTAGAAAATAGAAAAGCTATTTCCAGCCCCAGAAATGACTAATCTGTTCACAAATTTAGTTCTGCAAGAAGATTAGAAAGTTTGGCTGTAATGAAGTGTGTATTCATGGCAATCAGCTCATGGAGTTCCTTTAAGAGTTATGCCATTGTCTCTGGTGGTTTTATTTTCAGATTGTTGACTTGTGAGGAAAACCAGTATTAGAGATTCCCAAGGCCTCGGAGAAAGACCACCTGCCACCATTTTAGGAAGAAAAGCCAGAATGCCAACCTGTAGTTAGTTGAAGTGTAAAAGAGGCAAACACTTTTTTTCTTTTTAAATATATTTTATTGATTTTTTACAGAGAGAAAGGGAGAGGGATAGAGTTAGAAACATCGATGAGAGAGAAACATCGATCAGCTGCCTCCTGCACACCCCCTGCGGTGGATGTGCCCACAACCAAGGTACATGCCCTTGACCGGAATCCAACCTGGGACCTTTCAGTCCGCAGGCCGGCACTCTATGCACTGAGCCAAACCGGTCAGGGCCAAACACTTTTTTCCTATTTTCTTTGCTTTCTATGGTAGGCTGAGTAATGGCTCCCAGAGATTTCCAACTGCTAATCTTCAGAGTCCATGAATGTGTTCTCTACCCGGTAAAGCGACTTTGCAGATATGATTAGCTTAAGGGTCTGGAGATGGATGATTATCGTGGATTATCTGGGTGGACCCTGTGTCCATATAAAAAGGAGGTAAGAGTGTCAGTCTGAGAAGAGATGATGACCAAAGCAAAGGTGAGAGAGAGAGAGAGAGAGAGAGAGAGAGAGAGAGAAGGGAGAGATTTGAAAATACTATGCTGCTGGCTCTGAAGATGGAGGAAGGAACCAGGATCCAAGAATAAAATGCAGCCTCTAGATAGAAGCTGGAAAGGTAAGGAAACAGATTCTCCCAAAGAGCCTGCAAAAGAAAGCAGCTCTGCCATACCTTGATTTTATGATGCCTAACCTCCAGCACTGTAGGTTAATTACTTTGTGCCGGTTTAAGTTATTAAGTTTGTGGAAATTGTTACAGAAGCAATATGAGATGAATACTCCTTGAGTTGAGATTGTGTATTGCATCTGTGTGTGCCTCCGGTTTTTCCTAGTAGCAACCCCTTCGCCCTGTGAGGTCCTGCCCAACAACTTGATTTACCATAGTTTGAGTTTCTTTTTGGTTATCGAGACCAGAAATTTACTTATGCAATATATAGAAAGACAAATTTAAAGCCAAAATCTACCACAAAACATTTTTAAGAAGACCTCAGGTACTTATGTTTTTGTTTACCACCGTTTACCTAGTGCCTAGCACACTGCACAGCGTTGCATAGGTTATTAGAATTTTAATAAAGGAACAAGTGAATAGTGTGCCGTGCCAGCTCAGTCAAGGGTTCAGTGAGCCTGAAGGGGGGCGGCGAAAGACAAAGAGAATAAGCTGCGTCTAGGACTCTAGGTGGATCTGCTGTGCCTGACTGAGGCCACAGAGAGAGACCCAGACAGCACGCTGAGCCTTTATTTTATGGCCAGAGGTAAACAAGGTAGTGGTCACCATAGTTACAATGTTCTTGTGAGCTTCACTTGTTTTGGCAGCACTTGCTGCACCTCCCACAGCCCATTAGCTACCCAGATAAGATCTAGGGAGCCTCAGAAGGTCAAGATTAATTATGCTAAGAGGGCTGTGCCCTGTAAGCTGGGACTTGTTTGTGGCTGTGCCAACCGGTTCAGTCCAGAGGCTTAACCCTGTAGCCGCTCCCTACAGAATAGAATACAGTTTCTCCTGCCTGCAGCTTGGTGCTTGTAGAAATAAGGGGCATTCAGATTTCCTCCCTGCTTTCCTCCCTACCTGCCACCAGGAAACCGGAGGGCTTCTCTTTCTCCAGGAAGAAAGTCCTAGTCAAAATGAAATTTGTGTATATGCATGAGAGACTATGGAAGCATTAAAAAAAAAACACACAGAAAAAAACAGTTTTGTTTTGCAAATAATTTACATTTGTGTGGTCACACTGTATGACAAACTCTGGTTGGACCGACATATTTAGGTGAGTTTACATAGCAAAGCCTCAAACTACCAACACTGTATTTCCGATTCTTTAATGCTTCCTGAACAAGCCAAGGTAATGATTCCAGGCCTTAACTTCACTTCTCTCTGCAAGAAATGGATATAGATCCTGTGATGCATGGCTGAAATTACTTTTGTATAGATAAGAATGAATAATGGAGCACAGCTGGTGTGACTCAGTTCATCATCCAGTGCACCAAGATGTAGCAGGTTTGATTTCCAGTCAGAGCACATGCCCAGGGTGTGAGTGTAATTTCCCCAGCGGGGGCCATGCAGGAGGCAGCCAATCGATGTTTCTCACTGATGTTTCTATCTCTCCCTCTCCCTTCCTGTCTCTCTAAAATCAATAAAAACATATTTTTTAAAAAGGAATGAATAATGGAATTTTCCACAAGGCCCACTTCTAATTGCCATGAAATTATTCTCAGTCTTGGAACTGGAATAATTTAATTTGGCCTGAAGTGGAAACTTTTTTACTCTAATATGCCTTCTATTTTTAAGCAGAAGACAGTGCCAGGCTGTGACCAGTCCTAGAAGACATCTTTATTTGTCAAAGTCACTATTATGTTGTCTACATAATGTTATCCTGTTATTTTCTCTGTTTCTGCTTACTGGGAAAATTAATGCACTAACTGGTAATGTTAGGAAAAACTCCAGTGATAGATGGTACATTGGTGAGTAATCAGGACTCTGGTGAGTGTAATTTCCCCAAATAGTATTGAGACATTTTGGAGAAATCCTTCCTTCTCATATTGTCCTTCTATCACTGGAATAGCTGTGATATGGAATATTTGATTGACTTTATACAGAAAATGAGGAAAAATAATTTTTTTCTAATTTTAATTGTCTGAAAATCACAGTAGAGAAGTGATTGTGATTATATATAACTCTTCATTGTAGATGATGGTGAGCCTAGGTTATGATCACTTTTAAGTAAGAGAAGGACCAGTGAGAAACAAGGATTGAGAGGGGAAAACAGATAGGTGTATTTTAGGCCTTTTTTTTTTTTTTAATCTTCACCCGAGGATATTTTTTCCATTGATTCTAGAGAGAGTGGGAGGGATGAGGGTGGGAGAGAGAGAAAGGGATAAACATCCCAGTGAGAGAAATACATAGATTGATTACCTCCCACACGCCCCCTACTGGGGATCCAGCCTGAAACCAGGCATGTGCCCTGAGCGGAAATCAAACTGGCAACCTTTGGTGCACAGAACGACATCCTACCAACAGAGCCACCTTGGCCAGGGCCATTGCATCATAGTTTAATTGGCAATGTTTGTTGTTTTTTTTTCCTTCTTGGTGATATCTAAATAATACTATATTTTATAACTGGTGAAATTAGGTGAAATGCCATAATTTTCTTCCTGGAAAATTCATTGAGTAGTAAAACTGTAAACATTTTGTTTTTATATGTAAAATGATGTTAAGTTTCAAGCTCAGATAAATAAATACAAGTGGGTTTTCCCCCTTGGAAGTGGAGCAATATTTTGTTGATGAGGACTTAATGCATTCCTGACCCTACCTAATGAAAGCCAATAAAATCCCTATTCTTTGTAATAACCAAAATATATTTCCACTAATTTCCAAGAGACCCCCTAGAGAAGGTATAGCTCCTGCTGGGAATCTCTTTTAAATACTTGGTGGGTATGGTATTCTCATTGGTTCCAGTAGATGGAGCAATTGGTCTTTAAGAAAGTGATATGTCTAGTCCAGCGGTTCTTAACCTGTGGGTCGCGACCCCTTTGGCGGTCGAACGACCCTTTCACAGGGGTCACCTAAGACCATCCTGCATATCAGATATTTACATTACGATTCATAACAGTAGCAACATTACAGTTATGAAGTAGCAACGAAAATAATTTTATGATTGGGTCACAACATGAGGAACTGTATTTAAAGGGCCAGAAGGTTGAGAACCACTGGCTCTAGTCTATGATGGAAGAACTTTGAAATAATCTTTCACTATAAATGAAATACTCTTATAATTTAAATTGAATCAATATTTTATTTCCACTAACCTGTAATTGTTACAAAGTCATTTTCTCAAGCAGATTTAGGTTTGTTATGATGGTTTCCAATAATCAAATCAAGCCAAAATATCAAATGATCCTGCATGCTCCTGTGTAGACTGGAGTCATGGACCTAGTTTCAAGTTTGAGCTCTGCTGCTTATTACCTGTTTGACCTGAGCAGGTCACATAATCCCTCTGAGCCATAATTTTCTCATAGTAAAATAGAGATTAAAATACATACTTTATAGGCCTATTAAGAAGATAAAATAGCCGAAACCGGTTTGGCTCAGTGGATAGAGCGTCGGCCTGCGGACTGAAGGGTCCCAGGTTCGATTCCGGTCAAGGGCATGTACCTGGGTTGCGGGCACATCCCCAGTGGGAGATGTGCAGGAGGCAGCTGATTGATGTTTCTCTCTCATCGATGTTTCTGACTCTCTATCTCTCTCCCTTCCTCTCTGTAAAAAATCAATAAAATATATTTTTTAAAAAAAGATAAAATAAATTTGTAAAGTGTTTAGCACTATAAGCTTTCAATGAATAGAAGCTGGTAGTATTTTGGGGGGGGGGGAGTATTTTATGCTCAAACTCACATACATTAAAATTAAACTATTGTACACTGAATTCCATTATGAAGCAGTTAAGTGTTTAGGAGTTCAGAGAAGTAAGACATCCATGTGAATTAAAGTGATCAGTGAAAGTTTCACAGAGGAAATGAGACTTATATCCTACTGTGGGTAAGAGTTGAATAGCTTGAGAAAGAGGTGGGGCATGAAGATACAGTAATCATACTTGTCCACTGCTCCAGCTATTTTAACATGCATTCCAGATCTTCACTGTCCAATATAGTGGCCATTAGCTACATGTGGCTATTTAAATTCAAATTAATTAAAATAAAATGAAAATTTCAGTTCATCCATCACACTACCTGCATTTCAAGTGCTCAGTAGCAACATCTGGCTATTGGCTACTGTACTGGGTAGCTTACAGCATTTCATCACGGCAGAAAGTTCTATTGGACAGTGCTGTTCTAGACACATAGTTTCTTCAGGTGGTAGAAAAAGAGGGCTTGCCAGACCGAAAGTGCCGTACCACTGAGGTAGCCAGCCATTATTTTATAAAAGTATTAACGAAAACATTACTCATGAAAATTTATGTTTTCAGCTAGCATTTTTTTTTTATTTTGCAAAAATTGTGTGTGTTTATAATTAGGATTAAGTATATTAGAACTGGCTCACATAATATCAAATAGATAGTCCAGATGTTATATTTCTGTATTATAAAGCTTATAGATTTAAAATAATTTGCCAATGTGTTTGAGCCATTACCCTTCATAGAGAGGAAGTTAAATGAGTCAAATGCAGGTAGTATTAGTTGAAAATTTTATATAATTTCATTAGTCATTTAGATAATCAATAAAATGTACGCTTGGTGGAACAAGCTCTTAATGTGTTTTTAATAAGGTAAAATAATTTAAGATAAAAATAATGTATGTGAAACAATTAATGAAAATAATTACATAGATTTTTATTTTTTAATACATTGTTATTGATTTCAGAGAGGAAGGATGAGAGAGAGAGAGAGAGAGAGAGAGAGAGAGAGAAACACATCAGTGATGAGAGAGAATCATTGATTGGCTGCCTCCTGCATGCCCCATATTGGGGATCAAGCCTGCAACCCCGGGCATGTGCCTTGACCTCCTGGTTCATAGGTTGACACTCAACCAGTGAGCCATGCCGGCCGGGCTACATAGATTTTTAAAAGTCACTGTGAATCATAGTTATTTGTTTGGTACAATACCAAAAATTGACAGTTAAGCCATTTAATAAACATGACTTTTATATTTGAAAGCATCTCAAAATCCTGAGGATAAGAAATTTCATACAAGAGAAAATGTGCCTTCCATTTTGTAGATAGTATGAAGTTTAGATGAGTAGCTACTTTTTAACAGTGTTATGAATTTGTGTTGTCACTGTTCATTAAAACTCCAGAGCTAATATATAATCTTACAGAAATATCAGTAAATTTTTGTGTGTGAGTACAGTCCCAAGGTCAAGGAACCTTTTTAGAACAACCAGACTTTCGTGATAAAAAAGAACAAACCAGCTCTCTGGTTTGAAGCCAGGTTTCATCAAAGTCATTTACTACTTTCTACTTAAAAATTAATTCAATCTGAAAAGTTCTTATTATGGTATCTAACTTGATACTTTGGTTGTCATAACACTTCATCCATTAGCTGAGAACTCTGCCTTGTGAATTCTTTGGCTCTAAGACTATATTACAACTTCTTGGTTTGTAAGCAAACCATTCTATGCCCATCTGTTTTTAAAAATGTGGGAAAGGTTGATTTAGAAAGAGACCACCATTCACCATTTGATCATTAATAGAAATCATCTCATGACATAGGTAGAATTCACAGAATTCACTTTACTGTAAAGATAGGAAATCTCAGAGAGTTCAAATGACTTGCCAAAAGTTATATAGCTAGTAAGTTATGGAATGTGGATATGAACTTGGTTTGCCTGACTTCAAAGCTCTTTCTACTACTCCCTATTGCTTTTCTGATTTCTTGAAATCTTTGACAATAATGGGGGAACTCAAGGACTGCTGTCTCTTTCCGGATAAATTCTTTTTCCAGGGTTCACATCTTCAGTGCCTGGCACACAGGAGATTCTTGTGCACTGCTGGTTGCAATGATTAAATGTTTCTACAGTGAAGGCTAACTGATTCAAAGCTCTTTCTACTACTCCCTATTGCTTTTCTGATTTCTTGAAATCTTTGACAATAATGGGGGAACTCAAGGACTGCTGTCTCTTTCCGGATAAATTCTTTTTCCAGGGTTCACATCTTCAGTGCCTGGCACACAGGAGATTCTTGTGCACTGCTGGTTGCAATGATTGAATGTTTCTACAGTGAAGGCTAACAGCCATTAAGCTAAACAGAGCACATGGCTTATATGAGACAAGTGCCCTCAGTGGAAGCATTTATTAAATGTGGGACAGATTTAAGAAATAATACCTTCTGCTACTGCTGTTATTTCTAACTTAACAGCTTTTCCAGCTTCTCAGACTTGGAGTTCAGAGATTTCATTTGCTGATGAATGAACTTAAGGATAAAAGAGCTGTAACAAATATTTCATTAGTTTTTACTGTTCTACATTGAGAAAGAAGTCTTGAAAACAAAGGCTTGTTATCAGGAAATACATGAAGTCCAATTTGGAAATAATTCTAACTCACTCTGAGAAGAGAAAGGCAATCTGCATCCTTCCCACTTAGCATATCATCTACCCAATATGAAGATGGAATTAAGGTAGCCAGTCAGCTGACTTTGAGAGAGGAAGATTTTTCTGAATTATCTGGGTGGGCCCAATGTAATTATAAGGGCCTTTTTAAAGTGGAAGAGGGATGCAGAAGAGGTCAGAGTAATGTAATGTGGAAAGAATTCTACCAGCATTGCTTGCTTTGAAGATAGAAGAAGCCACTAGCCAAGGGATGTTGGACAACCTCTGGAAACTAGAAAGGGCAAGGAAATGGATTTTCCCCTGGAATTTTCAGAAAGGAATGCAGCCCTGCTGACTTTTTTAGTTTAGCCAAGTGAAATGCATTTTGGACTTCTGATTTCCAAAACTCTAAGATATTAAATTTGTGTTGTCTGAAACTACTTAGTTGTGGTCATTTGTTACAGCTGCTATTGAAAGCTGAACATGTAAAGCATTTAACACATTTTCTCATGCAATACTGTTAGCTGACTCAGTTCCTGTGTCCAAACTCACAGGAAGCTTTTGACTTTTTCTGCATTGTGAGAGGTGGCCCAGGGGAAGAGGAGCCATCCTCTCCCACTCTATGTATTCATTCACACCCTTCTCAATCATTTAACTCGCGAATAAAATATTTTTGATATCTCAGTCTATATGTAGTATTCTCTTTTTTGAACCTTTGGGCATTGTTTGTACATCTATTGTGATTACTTGCTTTGTTTTACTTTGTTTTGAGTTATTTATGAATTTATTTTACTTAACCCTGGTAGTTTGGAAATAAGTTGATCGTGAGGACAATTTTTACTAGCTTTTCTATTCCCAGGATGGTATCAGTTTGCATAAAGTAGGTAATAATTATTAAATGTTGTTAAGTAATAAATATTGGAAAAGAAGTGAAGGCAAGCAGTTCCCTAATGTGACCTAAGAATTCTATAGTCATATCTACTCACATGCCAGTGGCAAAACTTGGTTTGCAAAGGAGGCAAAGAGAAATTAGTCTCTAGCTAATGTGGTTTTGTGCTCAACTAAAATTCTAGGGGAAGGAGAGAGGACTGAATATTGAGGGGTAAAAAGCATATTCTCCCTCTATTGGTTTTAAGAATAATTTGAGCTAATTAAACATTATCTGTTATTATGAGTTTAGTAGAAAGCTATTAAGGAACAAAATGCCCCAAAGGCATGGTAAACTAGAAATGTAGCTAAACTCATCCTGAAAGGCTGTTTGAGTTAAAAAAGCTATTCCTTGATTTTGAGTTTCATAGAATTTGAGCTCATAAATCTTACAACTAATATGACTAAAATATATTTGGCTACTTGGGGCCAACGTCTTTAAGAGTATAAGCCAAGTTAGGTCAGTTTTGTGAAGTCTGCCCTTCAGAACATCCTCATTCTTGAATTCCTGGTTTTAATGGAGAACAGAGTGAGGAAGAAAAAGCAAAAGAAATTTGTGCCACATTTGTGAGTAGTGGAGAGGTCAATAGAGGTAAACAGAGAGTTCTGAGTATAGTTACAAATATATATTAACTCAAGTTCTGGATGGACTTTTATAACTGACCGAACCATCAAAGATTTTTAGGAAGAAGAAACAAACAAACTTAAAAGTATAAGCAGCTTTCATTTTCTGGGGATGCTTTGGCTTTAACTTGGGGGATTTTCTACAGCATTAAGTCTTGTAGTTAATGCAGAAGCCTCAGCAGCTTGTGGTTAAGTTACTTTAGAATGTGGGTGGGTTGCTTCCTTTTTCCTAAATGAGTCATGAGACATTCTAAGCAGAGAGGACATAATCCAAAAACGTATAGGTCTAGTTAAAGATTACGGATAGATGCTGATATATAGAGACAGAGATAGTCTAGGATAGCAATAGACACAGAGATAGAGATGAGGGAGGTTTCTCTGACTCAACTTGTACCAAATAGGATCTCCAAAACGTGAACAAAACTCAGCTAAGAGGTCCAAGATAATATTTCAGAGCGCACCTTTAACCCTTATTAATGTTGAAATGGGTAATTCCACAATATACTGTGAATTGAAGTTGAGAAAGTAAAATTAGTATGGTCTAAAAGAAAGTTACTTAACATTGATGTTTTCTGAGACTGCTAGTGTTTTGGCGATGGGCAAGGAATATTAGATGGAAATATAATTGTGGAATTATAAAAACTGCCAGTCTGCTAATAATTTGCTTTTGTTCAAACCATTTTTAAAATTTTGGCAGTTATTCATAAATCTTAGTCCAGAAAAAAAAAGTGTAATTTTTTTATTAGAAAAATGTGTACAGTATTAAGAGAATAAAGAGAAATCAGACCGTTACATCTTCCAAAAAGAGACTTTATTCAGGACTAACCTACTAAATTTGTACTTGTAGTCCTTTGGATTCCAGAGTCACAATTAGAGGAACAATTGGAAATAATAGAATTATGGTTTTTTTGGGACTAACCTACTAAATTTGTACTTGTAGTCCTTTGGAATCCAGAGTCACATTAGAGGAACAATTGGAAATAATAGAATTATAGTTTTTTTTGTGTGTTTTTTAAAAATCTTTATTGTTGAAAGTGTTATAGATATCCCCCTATTTTCCTCCTTGACCTCTTCTAACCCACAT
>NW_005371441.1:192529-217293 GCF_000412655.1 Myotis brandtii | reverse complement strand
TTATGTTTGAATAGTAAGTTGCAAGTTGTACATTTAGGCATCTGTTGCTATTTTTGAAATACAAAATAGTCCTTAGTGGTACTCATTTCCTTTCATATTGAATATTATTTTCATACAAACATCAAAATGAAAGAAAAAAGCCCAACTTCAAATGTACCAGTTCCTTTAGCTTCTGAATATATACTTTTACCACTCTTTTTAGTAAACTTTTACAAGTAGTGAGGAGCTGGGAATTTTTATAACTTCGAGGGATCAAGTATAATATTTAGCAATGGCTTAATATGCTTGAAGAGTATATTTATCTTATCTTTTCGCTCCTGCTAAAGACTTACTTTGCATAATTGTTTTCCTGACTATTCTGCCTCAGGCTATTAAGTCTAATGAAAAGAGTTTTGGCCTTCTACTAACTTACTATTGCTAGTGTCAAAGAACTATTGTCCTTCCCCCATTCCTCCCACCCTTTGAATCTAAGTCCAAAACAAATGAATGGTAACAAGTTTTCTTCACTGCTTTTTAGTATAGAGTTTCAGTTCAGGAAAAGTTCTGTTCAAGAATGAATTCCAGCAGTGTTCCTAATCACTGCCGGCAGCATAAAAGTCTTGGAGTATGGAAGTAAGCCAGAGTAAATTCTGCTCTGAGTGAAGTCATTTATATATGATAACACATGATTATGATTCCTAATGCAAACTCCATGGCCATCTTAAGAGTTTAAATGATGAACATTTATGAACATCAGAGTTAAAGATGAAATCATTTCAACTGTGATTTTTATTCACACACTATTCAAACAAACAAACAAACAAAATAGGGAGGAAAGTCCTAAGAGATGGAGCATTCTTTGATTGTGGAATGCTGGTTGGACTCCTGAAGGAGTCAGGCTGAGAGGTTTTGGAGTGAGTGTATGTATGAACAGGGGGCGGGGGTGGGGAGAGAGAAACATTTTTGGGGGTAGGCTCATCCGTTGGAAGTGAAAGGCTATCCTGGGGATCCACCTGGAAAGGAGCCTTGATTTTTTGTTCTTCCTGGAGATGGCAGTCCTTTCTGGAAGCCCTGGCCTGACCCATGTGGAGCGAGGCTGTGTAACCCACTGTTTCAGGAGCGGGGAGATCCAGTCCTGCCCAAGGTCATGCCCATTTGGTGTGCTTCTGTGTTACCTCTTTTATCAGATGTCTATGTGTCCTAAGAGGGAAGAACTATTTAATTCAGTTCTTCATACATTAACTCTTTCTTTTAATTGAATTTATTGGGGTGACTTTGGTAAATAAAATTATATAGGTTTCAGGTGTACAATTCTATAATACATCATCTGTATATTACATTGTGTGTTCACCACCCCAATTAAGTCTTCTTGTATCACCATTTATCCCCCCCCCAATACCGTCTTCTACTTCCCCCACTCCCCTTTCCCTCTTATGATCACCATACTGTTGTCTGTGTCTATGTGTTTGTTTGTTTTTTTTGCTTAATCCCTTCACCTTTTTCACCCTGGCCCCAACCTTCATCCCTCCAGACAGACAGCTATCAGTCTGTTCTTTGTATCTGTGAATCTGTTTCTATTTTGTCAGTTTATTTTGTTCATTAGATTCCACATATGAGTGAGATCATGTGATACTTGTCTTTCTCTGACTGGCTTATTTCACTTAGCATTACTCTCCAGGTCCCTCCATGCTGTTACAAAGATTCTCTCTCTCTCTCTCTGTTATGGCTTTCACTTCCACATTTTGGCCAAGTTCTTTCCTGCCTTGGGTCCTTATTATGTAGTTTGCTTTGCCTGAAATTCTCCCCATCTCCATCCTCCCTCACCTCTATACTCCCTGCCCCCCTCTCCCTTTTCACCTTGCTCCCCAGCTACCTCCTACTCATTTTTCTCACCTTAACTCAAAAGTCACTTCCTCAGGGAAGACTTTCTTGAGCCTCTATGGCCAATTAGGACCCTTTCTCCTCCTTATACCCTTTCATCATACTCTGTATCCCCATTTGTAGCAGGTACTACAATTTTAATTATTTATTTAATATCTGTTTCCCTTGTTAGATTGTTAATTAAATGATGACATCAAATATGTCTGCTTATTGCTGTACTTTAGGTACTTAGAAAAGCACCTGGCACTTGTAGACATTTTAGTATATATTTCTTAAATGAATAAATGACCCAACAAGTGACCAACTGGATGGTTGAATGGCTGGGTGGTCTGATTCGGTTTTGCACACACATCCCACCTCCCAGTGTTCCAGTCAGGACAGCAGGCGACAGATGCAGGTGATAAGTCCCATATGGCACAGCTCAGTGAGGGTGGAGCAGGGCTGATGGGAGAGAGGAGCTGGTAAGCCCTTTTCTTAGTGGAAGTATGGTTCAGGAAGGCCAGAGATCAAATAGCAAAAACCATATCCTGAAGAAGAGTGAAGGCTTTAAATTGAATGGTGAGCCAGGCCTGTAGTGGTTGCTGAGGGACAGAATCAAGCAAAGAATCAAAGATGCATAAATGAGGAGCATGAGTCAAAACAGGTGAAATGAAGGCCCCCTTGAGTAGTTCCAGATACAGGGTGCCAAAGCCTGTGGAGTCTTCTTTGAGCTCCACTCACATTTTCATGGGAGAAATGTTCATTAAAGGCCCCAGTCTAAGTTGCAAAGTATTTACCCCCACTTTTTAAATACACTTCCATATTTCCTTATTTGAAATCTTTACAGTCCCATGAATTTGAAATTCAGATTTTAGAAAAGGGATACAGGCGTGATATACCCTGAATTAATTATTATCCCCAGTGAGTTCTTGTTATCAAACACATTAATAGTCATGCAGTGAAATGTATGAAAATTCAGAGAGTGAGATAAACAAACACCATCAAAAGGCTCAGGATCATTTCCGGGCAGGTTTTGCTACCAAATGAGATACAAACATACTTTCAGAGTGTTTTTGGATTTGGAAATTCTGGATGAGGGATTGTGGACCTGGTACAAAGAGTTATGTGCTTCTGGCACCCTGTTAATACTTGTTTGGCTGATTCTCAGCAGCAGGGGAGGAGCTGCTCTGGTTTTCTGACTCAAAGGCTCCTCAATTCTGCTGGGAAATCCCCAGAGTCTTCCTGCCGCTCATCTTCCCAGAAGGAAATTTGGCCACCCCTGGCCTTTTGCGTAAGCTACTCTGACATGGTTGTTAGTCTTCAATCTTATTAAGTGTCTGCCGTGTTCAGGGCTCATCCAGGAGATAGAAAGACAAATGGAAGATGGGTTTATCCTTCAGGAAAAAATATGTGTGTGTGTGTGTGTGTATATATATGTATATGTATACATGTGTGTATATATTTGTGTATGTGTACATACACACACATGCATATCTATATGTCTATTTCCATATGTCTAAATAATATATATGTTATACAAAGAAAGAAAAATAATAATGAAACAAAAGTGGCAAAATAGTAATAATTGGTAAATTTGGGTAAAGAGTATACAGGAGTTCTTTGTACTATTCTTGCAATCTTCCTGTAACTTTTAATGATTTCAACATTAAATTTTTTAATTTCAGTTTTCAAATATTAAACTTGTATTACTGTTATCCATACAACAGACTTTATTATAGCACACACACAATTTTACCAACTTCCCACTGCCCATATGAAGAGATTTTAAGCTCCTCAGTCTCATGCTTGGGGACTTCTTATAATCTGGTCTCAAATTACTTTTTCCCTACAGGCACTCCTTATTCTATCTATGCTGAAATGCTCACCATTCATCCCTCCTCCTGCATTTTGTTCCTGCTGTTCTCTCTACAAGGTGTGCTCCCACTGCCCCTCCACTGGTGAGCTCCTACGCCTGCTTTGAGACCAAGCTCAGGAGTCACTTCGTCTGCAATACGCTCCTGTACTGTAGGCGGAGTGAACACTTTTCTCCTGTTACGCACTGAATGTCTGTGTTCCCTGAAATTATGTAGAAGCCCTAGCCTCCAATGTGATAGTATTTGGAGATGGAACCTTTGGGAGGTAATTAGGGTTACTTGAGGTCCTGAGAGTGGGAGCCTTATAAGAAGAGACACCAGGAAAAGAGTTCTCACCAGGGACCTAATCTGCTGGCATCTTGCTCCTGAATTTCCTGAGCTCCAGAACTGAGAGAATGCACTTCTGTTGGTCAAACCGTGCAGTCTGCAGTATTTTGTTATGGCAGCCCATGCAGACTAATGCACCTCCTCTGTGTATTCCCTGCACCTTGCTTAGAGGTAATCTACTAGGATTCTGTGTTTTAATTGGTTGCTGTCTTTCTCTCCCACTGGGGAGTGAACCCTGAGGGCAGCAGCTATGTGCTTTACTTTTCTGTCAAATCCCTTTTATCTTTCAAGGCCTAGCTGCATTCTCCATTGATGTATTATGTGCATCAAAGCTGAAAAAATAAAGAATATTGTCGTGTCTTGGCCGGTGTAGCTTAGTTGGTTGGGCATCATGCTGTGCACCAAAAGGTTGCTGGTTCGATTCCTGGTGCAGGAGGCAGGGGATCGTTGTTTCTCACATCGATGTTTCTGTTCTCTCTCTCTCTCTCTTTTCCTCTCTCTCTAAATATCAATGAACTGTTCTTAAAAAAAAAAAAGTTGTCCTCTTATTACTAACCACGTAATCCCTGGAATTCCACACATTTCCTCTCAGTTCTGTCATTTCTTCTGCAAAATCAAGGCTTGAACTAGATAATCTCTAAAGTCACTCTCAGCCTGAGATCACTAAGGTCGTAACACAGATTTTATTTTAAATTTACATTTTATTTTTCAATTACAGTTTACAATTAATATTATTTTGTATTAATTTCATGTGTACATCATAGTGGGTAGACAAGCATATACTTTATAAAGTGAACCCCTAGATATTTCAAGTATCCACCTGGCATCATGTATAAGTCATTTTAATATTGTTGACTATATTCCCTTATGCTGTACTTTACATCCCTGTGACTGCTTTGTAACTACCAATTTGTACTGCTTAATCCCTTCACCGTTTTCACCCAGCCCCCCAAGCACCCTCCCTTCTGGCAACCATCAATCTGTTCTCTGTACTATGAATCTGTTTCTGTTTTGTTTGTTCATTTATTTTGTTCTTTTGATTCCACATATGAGTGAAATCATATGGTATTTGTCTTTCTCTGACTGACTTATTTTACTTAGCATAATACCCTCTAGGTCCATCCATGCTGTTGCAAATGGTAAGATTTAATTATTTTATATGGCCAAGTAATATTCTATTGTATATATGAACCACATCTTCTGTATCCATTTGTCTATCAATGGACACTTAAGCTGCTTTTATATCTTGGTTATTATGAGTAATGCTACAATGAACATAGAGGTACACATATCTTTTCAAATTAGTGTTTTGGATTTCTTCAGATAAATACCCAGAAGTGGAGTTCCTGGGTCATATAATCTATTTTTAATTTTTTGAGGAACCTCCATACTGTTTTCCATAGTGGCTGCACCAATTTACAGTCCAACCCAACAGTGCATAAGAGATCCCTTTTCTCCATATACTTACCCACACTTATTGTTGATGTATATTTAAATGCTTTGCACATAAATTTTTTTAAAGATTTTTTTTATTGATTTCAGAGAGAGAGGAAGGAGAGATAGAGGGATAGAAACATCATGATGTGATAGAATCATTGATCAGCTGCCTCCTGCATGCCCCCTACTGAGGATTGAGCCTGCAACCTGGGCATGTGCCCTGATTGGGAATCGAATCGTGTCCTCCTAGTTCATAGGTTGATGCTCAGCCACTGAGCCACACTGGCCAGGCTGCATATAAATGTTCTAATAAATTAATTGCATGCAGAGTTGAAGTAACTTATGCTAACTCATATCCTGAATCAGAGGAAAAATTCATAGAGAAATGAATTACATGTAAACTAAAGCCCTTCTAGGTATGGAGCAACTTTCTCACTGTTTACATCAAGTTTCACTTATCTTTGTTCCCCAGATTATTAGCCACTGCCTTAATGATTTCCTTTTCCCCATTTTTTCCCCTGTCAATTTAATCTCTTATGCTACAACCAGAGTTACTGGGTTGTCTTTTTCTTTTCTGCTTCATATGCTTTCATGATAAAGATAAATGATTTTGCTGTGTTATCAAAAGGCATGACACTAACAGAGCAAGTTATGTTTTTCACATAGGTTCTAGAATGTTCTGCAACATGTTTAAATTAGTTGCTCCTCTTTCCTTTACTCAATGTCAAATTTAATTGTTTTTAGTTTTGAGGGTCATGGGAATAAATTTTCACTCATTCGCATTATATGGTCTTAACCCTTATAGTTATCTCATAACCCAAACAAATATTAGTCATTCTAATAGTTAGAAGGATTGTTTGGACATCTCATTGGACTTTGACTCAGATACTTTATCCCAATAAGTTTCTCAAGAAGATGTCTTCAATTAATGCTTTTCTAATTTCTGGTCTCCTGTAAGTTTTCTAAGTTCCATTTGACAATAAAAATGTTTTAAAATACTGCTTGGGCCCAAATATATTTCAAGAAATTATCATATGTTCTTTATTCACAAGATAGTACTATTGCATTAAGGGAGATTAAAAATAATAATAATAATTAGTAGTAGTAGTGTATTAAGTTGTGTCAAAAATGCATTTTATAGTGTTCTTTTACAGTCTTCCTTAGCCATTGTTTGCCTATTTATGGTATAAATGGAGACCAGTAGATAGCCCCTCATAAGACTATTTTAATACAAAGTTGCTTAAGGAGTTGGCCTGAGTTATAGGCAGGTTGTGTTCTTTTAGCCCTTTATTTTATCCATGTCCTCAGGGATGACAAAAGTTGCATTTAGCAATATTTGCTTCTGATGTACGGCACCAACAAGAACTACATTCAGATACAGGTATCTGTGTCAAGAGGCAAGCTCTGGTTCCATTGTTTTAGTCTTTGTCTTCTAGCGCCATATTGAAATTCTTCTAGGAGTGAGTTGAGAAGGGGCAGGTAGGAATAGCCCTGAGCCTGATTTGCCTCCTCTCTTAGATGTACCTGGGAAGATTCTTCCATCTCTCTGGATATTAATTCCCTCATTGGTACAATAAGAGAATGGCAGATAGCACTTACTGAACATGTGCCAGCCACTGTTCCAAGCACCTTACATATGAACTCTGTTAAATCTTTACAAGTTTATGAGGTTGGAAGATCCAATACAGACATTTCTCTCAATTCCCCCCTCATCCCAGATTTCCCCTGTGTTGTTATATTACACACACACACACACACACACACACACACTCACACACACATTATATTGTCGCACACACACACACACTCACACACACTCACACACTCACATTATATTGTCATTTGTCACTATCCTTACTCTAGAGTGTAAATGGCACAAGGGCAGGAATTTTCTTTTTTTTTTTAAAAAAATTTGTTTTATTGCTTAAAGTATTACAAAGAGTATTGCATATGTCCCCCCCCCCCCCCCCTTTGACATTCCCCTGGCCTCTCCTACCCCCCAGTGTCTTATGTCCATTGGTTATGCTTATATGCATGCATACAAGTCCTTCGGTTGATCTCTTACCCCCCGTCCCGCCCTCCAACCCTCACCAGCCTTCCTGCTGTAGTTTGACAGTCAAGGGCAGGAATTTTCATTTATTTTGTTCACTGTTATATGTCTAGAACACAGCCTAGCACTCAACAAATATACATTAGATGTTGAATATATGAGATACAGAGAGATTAAGTAATTTACTGATGCTTATGAAGCTAGTAAAGGGGCAGAGTTGGAAATTGATCCAAACTTGTTTATCTCCAAAACCCATACTCTAAAGCAGGGGTCCTCAAACTACAGCCCGCGGGCCACATGCAAATACAAATATTGTATTTGTTCCCGTTTTGTTTTTTTTACTTCAAAATAAGATATGTGCAGTGTGCATAGGAATTTGTTCATAGTTTTTTTTTAAACTATAGTCCGGCCCTCCAACGGTCCGAGGGACAGTGAACTGGCCCCCTGTTTAAAAAGTTTGAGGACCCCTGCTCTAAAGCATGCTGTTATACTGCATTAAATTAAGCAATTAATGGTGTCCAAAGCCATGGCCCATAATGCTGGTTTCATGTCAGAAGTATACCTGGTGATTTAAAAAAATACAAACGCCTGCTGCTCCCCACTATCCCCCATTAAATATTTTGATTCCCCTTTAGTGGAATACTTGACTCCAAAATGCTCCTGGTAAATATTTCAATTTGTTGTCAGTAGGCCCATTATTGGTACATACTTCCTACCTCATTGGCTATTTTACATATTTTTAAGAAAATGCCTTGTTTCTTTTGTATATTTTATCTGCCTAATTTTGAGGGCAGTTGAAACCATTATGTATGTTGCTACAGAAAGTATGTTCTTATACCAGTTGATTTAGAGACACACTGCTAAACATCAGACTCTTGGTTGTCGTTTTTGCTGCTTTCAGTACAAGTTCAGGTCTGTCCCTCTGCATGCTCACTTCCACCACAGAGGCCAGAGCAGCACATCAAAGCCAAAAGTACATCAAGTCCTCAGAGTTCAGATTCCTTCCTGCTTCCCTGTGAGGGGTCAAGAATATAAACATCCTCAATGGCTATCGCAGGAGGGAACATTAGTCCATCAACAGAACCAAACAGGAAGCAAATGGGCATTCCATTTATTTTTGTGACTGTTAAGACAGACTAGTTTGGTTCTTTCAGCCAAATTTGTCAATGAAGCATAAAAAACACCTTATAAACACCTTAAAAGGTGTAGTCATTTTGGCTAGTTTAAACCCCACAAAAATATTTAATGCTGTTTTTCCAGTTCTTTTACTTACTACAATTGATGCAATACTATATTCTTACAATAGTGGAATTTTACCGTATCTTAAGTTATTTTTTAAGCTGCAAACCAGAAATTTAATATTTGCTGCAGTCTATTGGGATTCATATTATGATTCACTTAAACTTTAATTAAATTTCCCAGGTATTTCCTTTCCAGACCTGGGAGGATGTGCATGTACTGAGCAGTTACCACCCTTCAGTTTGTGATAGGGTGCTGAAAGTGTCAGATAAGGCCAGGCGTACCTCAAACGGTACTTCAGAGGTTTGTGCGCCTTACCAAAATTTTAATCTTGATATATCAGTTTGTTGTCCACTCCATTACATCAGAGTAAGTTGTATTACTCACTGCCAGTGACGGCAGATAAGCAAAAATGAAGCACAGTATAATTTAACCACGCCTAGTGAAGGAGCAAAAGGGAATGTAATTTGTATTTTTTATGAATATTTTCAGAAATAAATCAACCTGAGCATGTGCCCTGTCCAAGAACTGAACTGAACCTTGACCTCCTGGTTCATAAGTTGGCGCTTAACCACTGAGCCACGCTGGCCGGGCCTGAAATTTAATAATATACTATATGTAAGCTAAAAATGACCATGTTTTTTATTGCTTATTCTTTTTTTAAATTTCTTTTTTTATTGTTTAAAGTATTACATACGTCTCCTTTTTCCCCCATCAACCCCTCCCCAGCCACTCCCACCCCTATTGCTTATTCTTTAATAAACATTGCATTCTACATGGAAGTAACTCTGTCCCCCATCAACCCCTCCCCAGCCACTCCCACCCCTATAATAAACATTGCATTCTACATGGAAGTAACTCTAACTCCCCTGCACTGGACTCAGCTACACATGTTTATTTCAAGAATAAGCAGCCAAGTTCTGTTTCTTCATTTTCACAATCACTGTGCTCAAATTGTTTATTTTGAATCTATATTGAAACACAGGATTCCATAGTACAACAGGGGTTAGAAATATGAACTGAGCCTGAAGCAAGCTCAAATAATATACAACCATTTATAAGCTTTGGTGAATTTTACCAAATATAATAGATATTTATGATAAATTTTCTGGTGAAAGTATTTTAGGGGAAAAGTTTCAATTGCAGAAACATTTGAAAGCTAACCAGAACTGATTGCAAAGAGCAAAGACAAGGATGCTACTGTTATTTCTGGAATTCACAGTTAAATGGGATTTTTATGAATTCCTGATAAACATTTTTATTTTAAAGCTTTCCTAACCATTTGTGTATCTGGTTTTTTTTTCATGTGAAAGAAACATTTGAAATGAAAATAAAGTGTCCTTCAATCAACTATGAGTGAAGATAGATTGACACATCTCACTATCCTGATTCTATCCACCATGAATATGTGAAGATCAGTTTGACAAAGCCATTGACAAATTTGAAGAAGTGAAGGCTCAAAGCCAGAAACTGCAATGGGATTATTCATCACCCTGGAAAAATCAACATGTAGGTATATATATTTTTCTAAAAATATGTTAATGTACTTAAAAATTTTAAAACTTTGCTTTTATTGTTTTTACTAATTTTTTACTAGCATTATTTGACATGCAAAATTTAATAAATGAAAATTGTCACTGTCTGCATTTCCTTTCTGGACATAATAATTATTTGTTTCATTTCATCATCATTACTGAAGATACTTTTGTCATCTAGAGGAAAAGGTGTTAAAAATTGTTCCTTTCAGGTGTTAAGTATACTAGGAATGCCACTGCATCTTTTCATTTTAACTCAAAACAAACTGTATTCTCAGTCTTTTTAGTACCACAATTATGCTTTTGAAAATTGTGCCCCAAAGCAGTTCATTTTAATAAGGTAAACTCAAAGTAACCAAGAAATAGAAAGAACTACCATTAAATATAGTTCTTATCCACATAGATTTCAGCAATACTTATATATCTAATAAATGTATGCTTTTTGTCACCTATGTTCTATAAGCTTACTAGGATAAAAATAATACAAAAATTCAGCCTGCTGAAATTTGGACCACAATAAAAACCCAGAAATTATGAATATCTCATAACAACTAAAAATAGTTGAATCTCTAATTTAAAACCTTCCACTACATGTACAGATAGTTTAACTATTTAATTCTAGCAAATGTTTAAGGAATAAATATCTCGCCTTTTCAGAAAACAGAAACAGGCAACACTATCGAACTTAATTTATGAGGCCAGCATAACCTTCATATCATATCAAAACATAAACAGGAAATTATGAGGGAAAAGTTTCTGGGCAATCTCAATGAACATATACACCAAAATTCTTACTGTCAGCTCACCAAACAATATGCACAAATGATAAGATGTTGCAAATCAGTTGAGTTTGTTGTAATAATGCAATGTTCATTTAACATTAGAAAATCAATTAGTAGAATTTACCACATTGACAGAATAAAGGGGAAAAGTTAAATGATCATCTTTTAAAGCAGTTGATTAAAGTCAGCACTTGTTTGTGATTAAAATATATCTTTTGGCAAACTAAGAATAGAAGAGAATTTTTCTTTAATCTGACAGGAGATAGCTACAAAACACCAACAGCAGACGCCATGGAAATATTGAGAGCTCTCCTTCTGAGATTAGGAATAAGACAAGCATGAGAGCTATCACCACTGCTAGTCAGCCTACCACCCCTTTGCTACCTTCCAGCAGAATTAAAGCCAAATCATGTTCTGAAAGATAAAGGATTCTACTTCTTCCTTCCATTTGAAGTTATTCACAAACAATTCCACTTTCTGTTGCTCTCTCAATTCACACACTACCTGAGTTTCATAAATTGAATTCAGAGAGTAAGGCTCTCTTTGCTGATGATGTTTTCTTCTCTTCCGTGTGTTCAGTCAGTCATAAACATCTCTCTCAGAATATGTTCAGCATGTGAATTTCCCTGCTGCACATTTGTATTGAGATGTCAACTCCTTTGGAATCCAGGAACAATTTTATTTTTGTTATACTTAATAAATAAATCTGTTTTATAGAAGAAAAATCTAAAACTATGTATCTTGCAGTATATTAACAGAAAATACATTCCTGTTGAAAAGGTTTGCAATGACTGAGACATAATCTAAACTGTTGAATGAAAGAATAATATTCAAGCTTATAAGATGCTAAATAATGTGATAGAGTTAATTTTAGGAAAGTCTTGCTCATCTGAATGTAATGGTTAGTTGTAGCTTCTAAAAAATAGCATTAAAAATAAGAAAGCATTGCTCTGGCCCATGTAGTTCAGTGATTACAGTGTTGGCCTGTGGACCGAAGGGTCATGGGTTTGATTCCTAGTCAAGGACATGTACCTGGGTTGCATGTTCAATCCCCAGTCTGGTTGGGGCTCATGCAAGAGGCAACCAATCGATGTGTCTCTCTCATCTCTCCTCTCCTCCCCCTCTGAATTTCCATCTGCCTTTCCACTTGATAATTCCTCATCTTCTCCTCTCCTCTCCTCCCCCCCAACTTTCCACTCTTTAAAATGATCAATGGAAATAATATCTTCGGGTGAAGATTACCAAAAAAATAAAGAAGCATTATTTTAAAACTAATACTATATTGCCACCTACTGAGTGACCTGTGAGCTGTTCTATGTGCTTTCATGTTTTACTGAGAAAAAATTATATTGTGCTCAAAATATCTGACTGTGTATTTTAGGCTAAGTTTATAGTCTTTGTTGCAAAAAAATATTAATGACTCTATGATACACATATATTAATATTTATGACTATAATGAGAATAGCTAGTGTTTACTGATATTGCCCATGTGTACTTTCACCTTTTTAAAATGCAATAACCTTGAGTTGTAAGTACTGTCATTACCCTTATTTTACAGATAAGGAAACTGAGGCACAGATAATAAACATTTGCTCAGTATCACACAGCTGATAAATGATAGAGTTGGTACACAATTCTAAATAATCTAACTCCAGAAACCCCACTTCTCACTGCCATGCTACAGTACCTCACATATATGAGGAAAACATGTAGAAGAAAAGTTGCTTTGTGCAGCATTTACTTTGGCTAAATTTTATAATGGCATCATTATTCATCATTTAAAATTATAAGGCCCTATTTGCAGAATTAATCTGGATAAGCTGAAAAGCATTGGTATTACTAATGATTGCATAGAGTCTTGAGGTCAAATAGAGGCTGAAGATTTAGAAAAATTATGTTTTGATGAAGTAATGAGATTTCAGATATATCACAGTAAAATGGTTTTACTTCTTAATGACTATTAGCAAGCAAAAATGTTCTGCGTGATTTGTTTTTGTTTTGTTTTGTTGAAATGGCTCTGAGGACATTGAATATAAGTTAAGTCTGCTCTGATTTCTTTAGACTTTTTATATATTTTTATTGATTTCAGGGAGGAAGGGAGAGGGAGAGAGAGATAGAAACATCAACGATGAGAATCATTGATCGGCTGCCTCCTGCACGCAACCTAGTCATGTGCCCTTGACAGGATTTGAACCCGGGACCCTTCCATCCACAGGCTGACGCTCTATCCACTGAGCCATACCAGCTAGGGCTCTTTAGATTTTTTTATTCCTGCATTCAGTAACACCCTTGGCAGTTTTGGAGAACATTGTGAAATTTGCTACAACTAGTAAGATTACCTCTTTACCAACTGCAACAGAAAGTTTACCATTATAGGTTCCCCCCACTATCCAAAAGGAAAGGTTCCTATGAAACCTTTCATAAGACAAAATGGCATAAAGCAGAGTACCCCGCTTTCTGAAAGTTTACATTACGCACTTCACTTTTAGGGAAGACTCTTGTTGTACTCATTCTCACTAAATAAATGAAATATAAAGATTTCTGCTTTTATTAAAAAGGCAATTACCATACTAATGTACATTTTTTTGTAAAAGCAAAGGGGCATAATGAAAAGTTTTGGAAAACAGGGGAGACCTGTGCATTGATTCTGTCAGGTAAGAGAAACACTGCAACCACAGAGAATAAACTTCACTCGTTCTTTAATGTAGCAAGAGTTTTGTTATTCTTCACACCTTTGTTTGGTGTCCTGATTAGCCTTCCTTTTTTTGCTCCATTTATCTTTAATTAACGTGCATCTTTTCATAGGAAAACATTTTAAGTTCAGATCCTGTGAATTCAGAGTTCATTATAATTCATAGAATAAACCAAAGATTACTTTTGGCATAAGTACAGAGATAAGAGGGTTTAGCTAAACAATTTGGCCCATTCCTAACCAGCATTTGCAGAATTTTTGTTATCTGATTTGCAAAATCCAGGTAGCTTATTCCATTTACAATAAGTAGGGATAGAAAGCTGTAGATGAATAGAAAGTTTTTTCCATTTTTCAGCAAAGCACTGTACAGGCAGCAGCATGTTTAGTATAAAAACAGCTTTTTGCCAGTTAATCAAGATTCTTCAGTTTGCTATTTTCAAGGGTCTCTGGACCTCTGAGGGCTTGCCCAAATATCCTTGACCAGGTTAATCTGGAAGTACAAGCTCCTCGGTGGTTCCAAATAGCAAAACGGAGTGTTTCAGAAATGTGTGCTCTAATCTTAGTTATATTTATCTCACGTGCCCTGTGCTAGAAGCTCTGTTCATCTGTATCCATTTACTAGTAACACGCTCCTGTTCAGGAGATGTAGTCATTTGCCTTCTTGCCTGTAACTGGTTGAAAAAGTCCAGGGTGGGTCTCCTCCACCCAGCCCTGTCCATCTGCTCGCCATATTCCATGACCACGTGTCCATGGCCCCTGTAGCTGATGTGGCCACCCCACCCTTCCAAGAACTTACATAATATTAAATCTTAGAACACTTACAAGCTGTCAGAAAACATGCACCCACCCACAAGTGATGATCCTTTTCCCCATTTTGTTTCTCTTTCTTTGTACTTCATAGTTTATTTCAATTGAAAAAGTATACACATTTTTTCACAACTGGAATTTGGGGCTGGCGAAGGGAAGTGATAAATACACTTTAGAAAAAAATGTTCTGCTAACAAAATATGATTTTATTTTTTTGAGCCATGGTAAACTGTCATTCTGTTGCTCTAACAAGGAGTGAAATCATCAGAGAGATGCTTGAGGAATATTAATCTGACTAGTACATTTTGGATGAATTAAAGGGAGAGGAGAACAGGATCGTGAAAGCCAGTTATTGCTGTTAGATCCAATCTGGTGAGAAAATAATAAAAAACTGAACTAGGGAAGTAGCAGGGGAAATGAATAGGAAGGGGAGGAAGTGTCAATAGAATTGGGAGGACTTAGCAACTGAGTAAAGTGAAGGAAAGTCAAAGGTAACTGAGGTCTTAGGTTACCTGTTGCCCATCTTAGCGTTAATGCTATTATAGGAATATGGAACAACAGAAAAAGAATCTCTATTCTGCACTTAGGAGGCCAGTAAAATATGCAAGAAGAGGTATTTAGCCAGGCAATGGCAATACAGAAGCCGTGTTACAAGATTTGAGAACTTCTTTACTGATAGTCTATGAAAATGGATAGAATTTCTATGTGAGAGTATGCAGTATAGAAAGATAAGAGCTGCATGGGATTTTAAAACACACTCACTGAGAAGAAAAGGATTGAAAAAGAAAAGTATACAAGAGAAGAATAGTCATAAAGGTGTAAGGGAACCCATGAGAGTATACAAACACAGAAAGCCAAGGAGGAGAATTTCATGCAGAAGGTTTATCTACTTGGGTTCTTTAAGCCTCTTGAATATGCAGATGAATGTGTTTTTTGAAAATATATTTTTATTGATTTCAGAGAGGAAAGGAGAGGGAGAGAGAGATAGAAACATCAATGATGAGAGAAAAATCATCGACTGGCTGCCTCCTGCATGCCCCCTACTGGGGATTGAGCCCACAACCCAGGCATGTGCCCTTGACCAAAATCGAACCTGGGACCCTTCAGTCTGCAGGCCGACGCTTTATCCACTAAGCCAAACCAGCCAGGGTAGATGAATGTTTTTAATCAAAGTGATTTATGTGTCATAAAGGAATAAAATAATAAGAAAATTGGAAAGTGATCAGGCCAATTCAAATGCCTTAATCAAAACTGTTCAAGAGGATATGGTTGAGAAATTGTAAGAAGTTCAATGTAGTATCGATCTACATTATTCCAGGACCTACTTACTTACTCACAGAGTGGAAACCATCTACTCTGTAACTCCTATAGCAATAAACTTCATTTAAAGAAGCATAATTATGTCAAAACTCATTCTCTTGATAAAGGAACTGTTATCTTTTGTTTTCACATCACAAAAGCTTACTCCAGAGAACTCTAGGTAAGCCAATCTGAAAATCACATTTAGAACTTTCAGGGTCTTGAACTTCTATTCATTCCAGGGATTAAACAGGACCCTCATTAGCCCATCTTCTATATATATAAAAGCCTAAGTGACTGAACGACCAAACGACCGGTAGACTGATTGCTATGACGCGCACTGACCACCAGGGAGCAAATGCTCAACACAGGAGCTGCCCCCTGCACTCCCACAGCCAACCTCCTGTGGCCGGCCAACCTCCCTCGTCCCCTCCCCCTGGCCAACCTCCCCTGGCTCCAATCAGCCCCGATCACCGGCCAGGCCGAGGGACCCCACCCCTGCATGAATTTGTGCACCGGGCCTCTAGTTATCATATAAAAATCCACTGACACAATTGTCTCTTCTTTGAGGAAGCAATGAACCCAGTCCGGCATTGTGTGTATTTAATTGATGATGATGATATTTAAAACTGTTTCTTAAACAGCAATGTATATGGCTCTCTAAATATCAGGCACTCCCCCACTGTCTCCAAGAGGAGTTGTGTTCCACACATATATTTTCACTGACATGTAGACTACGTTATAATCTGCCTCCAAGTAAAGGGAAAAAACTAGGGCAAAATTTGGGTGTTTTCCATGACTTCAGACATAATGAAGATAGACTATTTCATTGTATAAAGATTTTCCTGGCATATCTTCCTTTCAGAAAAAAAATAAGTCCTGAAAGTTCTTCTGTTTCATGAAATGTTCCAGTCTCTGTTCTGCATTATATTACTTGACATAGAACTTACAGTCCTGGGAAAGAATGTTTGTTCCTTTGTCAAAAGCTACTCAAATTGGCTGGTATTATTGAGGCTATAGTTTGTTTTTACATAGTGTTTAGTAGAGCATTTGTTGTGATTACGCATGAATTTGTCTACTTTTCTCTTTTGTTCCAAATAGTGAACACCGTTAATAATTTTCCTATAATAGAGATGTGAATGTTTTCCTCTTGCTGGATTCCCAGTCTCATGAATCCACAGTCTCAGAACCCTTATTTACACAGAACAGTCATCTGATCTCGGTCTGGCTATCCCAAACCCAGATCTCCTGGCAGCAACAGAGTAACCCTTGCTGGTACCTTTAAGAGAAAACAAAGGGTCTGCTTTGAGTGTGGTAGATGGTAAAAAAGAAATCTGATATTTCACTTCACATATTAAACCTTTTACTTTTTATTTTAAGAAAAGTGTTAGTAAGTTGGTAACCTATTAACATTTAAATTCCTAGAAACCATTTGGATAGCTGATTATACTACTATATTCTTATTGACTAAATATATTACAACTACGTTTTATTACATTCTGTTATAGTGGTGTTTATTTATTAATAAATTCATCGTTTTTGCCCCATCATAAACTAGCTACATATATACTAAAATTTTTAATAATGTTCCACAGAAAAAAAAATAATAAGGATTACTGACCATCTTGGGATATATTTCATGAATCCAGGGTCCTCAAATATATAATTTTAGAAACTCAACTTTATCAATTAATTCAAGTGATTAGCCTTTGCTAATTAGAATAGTCTTCTCTGTCACCCAATTCTAATCAATTCTAACCTCAGGGCATTTAGGAATTTGAATTTTGTAATCAGAAAGCTCCCTGGTGAGTTATGAATGGAGACAAAGGTCGGAAGCAATGTTCATCCCACCTTTGGCAGAGCCTGGACAGTCGTCTCTTACATTTTAACAGACACTTTTCTGGTGGCTGCAGTTCTGCTCTCCGGGGGTGCGACTTTTTAGTTGATGAGAATTTCAAGTCCCATCATTAAGTCTTTACTAATTGTGTGTAACCTCCTTGCTTGCACTTAGTTTCCACTGAACTATAACCAAAGCTCATTCCAGTCTCTGCCCATCACCTTGGAAAAGTTAAAATTTCCAGACCTTAATTCTGTCTATCAATTTGTAAAATGAAAAGGTCAGACTAGATGTCTAGCTATAACGTTTCATGATCATGATTTTAGGTGTTTATACATTCTTGGAATCAGTATCAATACACAGTAGTGCCTCACGGAATGTTTCTTTAAGCGAATCAACTACATTCTGTCTACATGCAGCTTTCTTGGCACAACCAGTCCTTTCAAACCTTAGCTTGTATTGTTACTGTGTCTAAGGATCAATGAAACCAAAATGGCCAGTCACAACTATTTCTTCTCTCAGTCACAAGAATTCTCAAGACATCAGGCTGTCTCAAATGATGAAGTACCTGCCCTAGAGGAATCTCCCAATAAGGGGCTGCATTGGCATGGCTCATTCATTCTAATTTTAGACTCTGTATGGAGGTAACTGAGCTTAGAATGATGGTTCTGAAAGGCAAAAACATTTAGAATCCACAGGGTTAGTGCTGGGTGGAGCAGAAATCATTAGCTCTTGAACTAAGTAGTAAACATCAAGGAAATAAAAAATAAAAAGTAGGAATTTTGGGATGCTTTGAGGAGCTCACTTCAAACTACCTCAGCCTCAGATGTTTGTGTTAAGAAAGTAAGAGGGCCAGAAGAAAACATTAGTCAGGTCTGGGACACCACTCATTCCAATAATATGCCTGGCAGAGAAATCACTGCTTGTTTTGCAACATAGCCTTAGTCTGGGCAAGCTCTGGGTGGGCAAAAAATTGGCTTCCCCAAATTGACCTGGCTTGCCAACCCAACAAACACACATGCCCTGCACATGGAATCTTTTTTCCTCCTCCATTTCCTCTCTCCTTCCCCCCTTCCTGTTTTCCTTCCTCCCTTCCCCCTCCCTACGGCTCTCTTTTTCTCTCTTTTCTTTCTTTGCTAGAATGATTTGTGGGAGTATGGAATGTGTTTGTCAGAAAAGTCCATCAGGGATGGTTAAGAGTAAGACAGAGGCATGAGTCTTGTGGTCATCATAAATGCTTGAGCTTCCCTACCAACTCATTCTTTTATGTTAACTAAAATCAAGGTTTTTACTAATTTATATTTCAAATATACATAGGAGTGTGTGTGTGTGTGTGTGTGTGTGTGTGTGTGTGTGTCCCTGTGTATGCACTGAAGCGTGTATGTGTGTGGGTCTGTATGTGTATAAACACTGATGGATATTTTCCCAAATGAACTGATGATGACCTCTAATTTGTGGTTTAGAGAAGAACTTTGTGTTCTACTTTTTCTCTGGAGAAATAAAAAAACTATGAAAGGTGGTGGTGAAATAGCATCGTGCATGTGTGTGTGGGTGTTAGATAATATTGGGTGAAATTTTAGGGATATTTTCCTGTAGTATTCCAAATAAATGTTATGTATAGTTATGAGGAGTAAATATGTTTTTTCGTAAGGGCCTTCTTAATTTCCAGAAAAATCTCATAAATGTTTATCAGTCAGGTCTTTTAATAGCCTTTGTTTTGATCATCTTAATAGCTACCTGTGAGCATTTACTAGTATTCTGCCTGTCATTGTGTCCAACACTTCACATTCTTTATGTTTCATATTCATAACCTCACAAGATGGGCATGAAACACTCCCAGAACATGGAGATTTGGGGAGGCTGAGCAATTTGGCTGAGGTTATAGGGCAAATAAATTGTATTTGAACATAAATCTGTCTCTAGCCATTGAACACTTACCATCATGGCATAAAGGGACTCAGATAGAGGAGCTTATTTATAATTTTTTAGGAGAGCTTGTCTATAAAGATGTTTGCTTTTTGTGATTTTTTTAATGGTCCATGTAAAATAATCTATTATTACGTTAAATTTAATAAAATCTTAGTATCAGTCTAAATATAATCATAAGCTATGGGCTGGGATTTGTAGAGGTGGTTTTAGAGAAGATGTAAGCAGCCTTCAGATACTGAATCATAAGGGTTATCTGCAGATCAGGTCACTAGGAACTACAGTTGCTTCTATTGCATGGCTGCTATTGGTAGCCTCTACTTTTTCCCCTCATTCCTAGCTATTTCTGTGTCTCAGCCCTACAGGTCCGGGTAGGGTGAAACCAAAAGAGGACCTTTGTGTAGTGTTCAGAAAGGCTGAGTAAGCTTATTCTTTCTGGGAGAAGGGAACTCTTTCTGCTGGGAAGTTCCCTCTTGGCACTGGGCAATGCTAGCTGGCGGGGGGGTAGGGGGGGGTGGGGGGGTGCAGGCAAAATGACGCTGTCTTCATTCTCTTCTTGTACAGTTTTTCTCAAGGTTTTGGTTCCACTGTGCTGCTAAAGTTTCTTAAGTGGAATCCCGGAGCTATTTCTGTTTGTGGATAGCTGTCTAATTGTTGATCATTGTGGGAGCACAAAGGCTGGGTTCTCTCATGTCACCATATTGGTCTCATCTATTGTTTTTCACCTGATGCTTTTAAACCTTTTCTCCAGTTCGGCCACAAATATCCTCATTTCCATTTGATACTTCTTTCCCTTTGATATAACGTTGGCTAATTTCAACTTACCAGTTTTTTAAAAATTCCCTGGTAGCCTCCTTTGTCCATGCTTAAATAGTTTTGGAAGTCTAGAAGGCAGACTTGTAATACATCTACCCATTTTTCCATGTCAGAAATATGAAAATATTACAAGACTCTTCACTTTGACAAGTTTTCTCAACTACTCTGTCACCACTCAATTGAAGAGATCTGAAAGTGAGAATCAGTCCCAGATTGAGGGCAACCATTCTACACAAACAGGCTCAAAAACAGATGGGTAGCTACAGCTGCAGCTCCATCAAGTCACCAGCTAGACAAGTCCTGGCCGAGTGGAATCTAGTCTCCTTTGTTTTGCAACATCAGCTCATTGTTTTTTAATGCATTCTAACTTGAAAAAATCAAATTGCCTTCAGTAACTGAAAGCACCTTCCGCTGTCAGGATGAGTGTTGAATTCTCCCAGCCCACACGGCAGATAGAAGGTAGTCCTCTTGATAACTTGCTGGAGAGACCCTGGGGAGGATGTTCACCCCATGACCACTGCTTCCCTTATCCCGCCCACCTCTGGACAACAGGAAGGCTCAGTTAGGTCAGTGAAGAGGGTTTCAAACACTGCCCTGCAGCCTGGTATGAACTGGCTGCACATCGGACTCACCCAGTGAGATTTTCTAAGATACAACCTGTACCCAACGAATGAGGTGGGCTCAGAAATATTTTTTAAGTGCCTCCAGTAATTTTGGTGACAAGTCAGACTTTGCAATCGTGGTTCAGAGCATTGAAGAGAATGTAGCTCCTGAGAACTTTACTCTCTGGACTTGTACTGTGCAATGTGCTAGATAGGAACCGTTAGCTAAATGTGGCTGTTGAGCACTTGAAGTGTGGGTGGTTACTCGAGATTTCAGACACGTTGAAATGGCAGTATTTGGGACATATTAGGTTAAGTAAAAATATTATATGTCCTTATTTTACCTGTTTCTTTTTACATACGTAATGTAGCTAGTATACATTTTAAATTACATATGTGGCTTGCATTATATTTCTGCTGGGCAGTTCTAATCTAGAAGGCATGTATCCCACAGCTTAAAAACTTGGAATCATAAAATTCTAAAGTTCAAGGAATCTTGGATATGATGCAACCCTTTTGTTTCATAAATGAGGATACTGACACCCAGTTGGATGAAATGACTTACTCAGTTTACTGGAGTTAGTGACACAACCAGGATGTCCCTGAGTCCCACATCTCTGGATCCCCATCCAGTGCTAGCTTCTCTGTCTCATGCTGCCCATGTCTGGCTGCAGTGGCCACACTGAATTTGTTTCAGAGTTTCTATAATTCTGAGGCATACAAAAGCTCTCTACTCACAGACACCGCTGCAGTATCTGCTCACCAGATTTTGTCTGATGACTAATGCTTCCAAAATTCATTACCAAAGAGTCATATTTGACCCTTTTCACCATCTCATATTAATGATCAGTTTTGACTCCACACACACATACTGTGATTTCAGTGAGGTCTTAGTAACTTTTCAAAGCATGCCCCCCCCAAAATAACCACTTTTAGCTAATTGAGAAGTGTGAACCTTTGACATTCATTAATAATGTTTCTCCCCCAATGTTTACTACATCTTCGTTTCCTTTGGCATCACCAAAACAGTGTTTCTTCTCTCTTCCCCGTACTAATGTGCTCTTCAGAAGGATCAAGTGCTGATGGGTGGTGTGAGCCATTCCCTGGTTCTTGCCCTTTAGCCATAAAAACAAGTTGTTGTTTTTTTTACATGGCATCAGCAGAGCCTTGCTTATATAAGACTCTTTTTAAAGCTGAAAAATATTTTTCCTTCTTTCTTATCCTTTAGTAAACTACTTTGAGAATTTTAAGAAAATAGTGTTATTGGTAGCAAACAAAATATTTCTAGGATATTCCCCCCACCCCATTGGAATATTTGCTGCTCTGAATGGTGCATTCCAGGGACTTACTTTCCTGGGTGATTCCAAGCTATTGAGATCCATGTAGGTACATGTTCCAAAATGTATGAAAATCCATTTGTGTGTGTGTCAAAGTCAGTGAAGATGCAGAGAAATGCCTGACTGATGTCTTTGCACTTTGATATATATCCTTCTGGATTCTTTAGGATTAAGCTGAGCTGTCAAGTGTAGAATTTATAGAGAGTACTTAACCCAAGTCACCGATAAATTAGCATGCCCCAGGCAAATAAGAATACAAATAAATTTGGTTATAAGGTTTCTTAAGAATAAGTCACAAAAGGCTTTCTAATTTTAGTTTTTTACTGTCTAGTTGAAGCCTTGCTGCTGGCAGAAGGCAGGAAAGTCCTCTTGGCCTGCCTCCAAAGCCCTGTATCCGATGCAGTGAAAATTTCTGACCACGGCCCTCTTTCCCTCATCATTTACAGGTGTCTTTTACTGCTGCGGATTCTCTCTGACCATAGAGATATTCACTCTGTGAAAAGAAATGAAAATAACCATCAACGGAGGACATGCTTAGAGATCACAGTATCAGCACCATCTGTAACAGCAGACTGCAACCTATGCTGGTCTATGTACTAGCATACAGTTATTTATAAATGGAGGAGGTAGGAAGAATTTTTAAGATGAGGTAGTAAGAGAATGTGATGGGTGTGGTCTGGGATGTGCAGTCCTTGGATGTATCCTTCCCAGCGGCAGGAACTGATGACTCCTGATGATCCACATGGACCTTCTCTTTGGTGAGCTGATGACTTTTAGGCTGTTGGGAACCCGTGGTGCCCTCTAACAATTGCAGACATTTCTTGGTGTGCCTCATAAACATATACTCTTCCTGTTAGAAGATCTATGTGGCCGTTGGGAAAATCTTAAAGGTAGTGTATTGCTTTAAACTTTATCTATTCACTACTGTTTCCTTCTCCTGCCAGTAAGATCATGTTTCTAAATGCCCCATGTTGTTTGCTTTTAGGCAAAGTGGCCTCTACTTCTTGTTTGGCTAAGGCATCAAGGCATCTTCTTATGTGTTTAACAGTCAGATTTATGTAGGTGAGAAAGAGTTCAGAGGCCACTTTTAATTCCATATTTTTTAGAGATCTATACCCTTAAACTTTGATAGCGAACATGAAAAATATCTCTCTACACATACACAAGAACCCCATGCAATGTTTTTAAGCTGGAAGTTGCAATCCATTAGTAGGTCTTGAAATCTAATTAGTTGATCAAAGTATGTCTTTCTTTTTTTAATAAAATATACTAAAATAAAAATGTAAACATTGGTTCCAGGCTTTATTTTATAAATATCTATTTCTATATCTCTATCTATCTATCTATCATCTATCTATCTACCTACCATCTCTCTATCGATATTGGTTTTTAGTTTTAAAAAATGGTTTGAGGAAAAGTTGCCTTAAGGGAATGATCAGAAATACATTATTAGATTTTATAAAAATTCTTATGATTTCTTGGTAGACAAAATAGGGAACACTTCCTGTAAGTTTGCATATATGATGATGTCCTTCTTTCACAACTTCCTCCTCCTACAATTCCTTTTTTTTCTTTCTTTCTTTTGAATTTGTCTGTATTTGCCATAACCTTTTAAAGCAGAATGTGACGAGAGCACTGCACTTCTATTCACAAAACTTGCTGAGTTACTTTCAAACGGCTTTACAACATATGCCTAGGTAGCTTATATTTCTGCTATGCTACACAATCCTTTTCTTTGGAATACAATTCCTTTTTGTTTTGTCCTTTTAAAATTTTGTGTAGAGACATTGAAAAGTTAGTAGTAGTAAGTTTTAAGGACACTTCGATAAACTACCAGAGACTTTACCTGTACAGACCCAGCTCTCTGGGCCAGGCCTGGCTCATGTTCCTCTTCACTGATGCCATCCAGCAGAAGAGGCAGGTAGAACATCAGCTCCTCAAAGGCCTTGTCTTACTGTGAACTGATTGTCAATGATGCATTAAATGGAAGAAGTTGTAGAAAAATTCAGGCACCTGTTCATATTCTGTCTTTCATGTATCATACTTCAAGCTTGTACTTGGAGGTCAATAGCCAATGAGACTTTTTATACTTCTGAGCAGTAGGAACACCAAGTGTTGTAATGTACCCCGCGAATCACAGAAGGACGCCTCAAGAAGTCGAATTAAAGAGTCACGTTTATTGCAATCCGGGACTATGAGGGGACATTCCCAAATCTCATAGTAATAAGATGGTGGCAAAACCAGACTTATATAGGCAAAAATCACAAAGGTATTGATTACATCCCAGGGTTTGGAATGAGGACCCTGGTTTGCACAAAGCAGTTACAGAAGCGAGATTGAGCTGATTAGTTATCTACAAAGATT
>NW_005371441.1:190803-192382 GCF_000412655.1 Myotis brandtii | reverse complement strand
CACTAAAACAATTTAGGGTAATTGTGCTGTCCTGTTTCCCAGGTACAGAAGAATGTGCTTCGATAACCAGTAAGATCACAATCAATGGGATAGTCATTCAATCAATAAGGCATTCAATCGAATGGGATGATCTATACAATTCAGAAAATCAAAATAACCTGTCCATTGTTAAACAAAGCAAATAGGTACCATACTTCACAAGCAAGTAACAGAAATTGAAAGTGAAAACTTTATAATGACATATAAAGCAGAGCATAATTTCTAAAGGTATCATGAGAAAATTGCTTCTGTATATAATTCTGATACTTCCGTCACACACTCAGGATAGAATTTGGTATGTCTTTAATTTTTGATCCAGAATAATTTTTAAAAAAAATATTTTTATTTCTTTCCATGAGGAAGGGAGAGGGAGAGAGAGAGAGAAACATCATGATGAAAGATTCATTGATCAGATGCCTCCTGCAAACCCCTCTCGGGATCGAGCCCACAACCCAGGCATGTGCCCTGACTGGGAATCGAACCGTGATCTCCTGGTTTATAGGTGGACGCTCAACCACTGGGCCAAGCCGGCCAGGCTGATCCAGAATAATTGAGACATTACTTGTCATCTCAATGTCAAAGCATCAAAAGCCACCTCCAACGATGGAGGCTAAAAATCATTTATATTTTCTGATTTATCCTTCATTAGAATTATTCTGCTTATTAGGGAAAGAAGACATGAGCATTCTGCCATCAGCTCCCAGCAAAGCTGGCAAGAAAGACTTTCTTATATATTTCTGAACTAAGAAAATACATAAGTTCTGACAACCCTTTCAATAAAAACAAAAAATTATGTTTAGAATGGTACCTTAGCAATTCGCTCACTGAAAGGGAACAGTATGTGTTATTCAGCTTCTTAGTAAGAAAATGCAACTTAACAATAACCATTGCTATCATAATGGAATATATTTTTCTTCCTATTTATAATTTTAGCTCAGCTACTATATTGATATATCTTGTTTCTTACATGTAAAATAGTTTTAATATTCATGAAGTTCAGAAACTTCTTGGCTTTCAGAGAATGACGGCTTACAGATTAGGGATATACCAAAGTTAGTACTATTCTTTTACACTCAAAAATAGAAACTCAGTTATAGAGAACTTTCATTTCAATACAGTATACTAGGTATACTGGTTAATAATGTGGATTTTTTCCAATAGATGGAGTTACACATATGTTGATATATATGTGATTTGATATGTATGCTATTTTGTTGTATTGACAACAAGCTTCAAAACTTCATATGTCAAATTTGCTGAAGGTGTTAACATCATAGATATTTTTACACTTAAAAGTGTCAAATTTCATGCCCAAAAAAAGAGCATTTGCGGGAAGATATAGTTCATTACTTTATTTTGAAGAAAAGTGCTGCTGAATACTTCGGGAAGCTTATGGTGAACATGCTCCATCTCAAGATACTTGTGAACGCTGGTTTAAATGCTTTAAAAGTGATGATTTCGATGTGAAAGACAAAGAACGTCCAGGTTAACCAAAAAAGTTTGAAGACCAACAATTACAAGCATTATTGGATGAAGATGC
>NW_005371441.1:177869-190427 GCF_000412655.1 Myotis brandtii | reverse complement strand
TGATCGCTACTGACAACAAATAATCAATTTGAACCATGCTTTGATCGTAAAACGACCAGAATGTGCCAGAAGACACGGCAAAGTAATTTTGCTTCATGATGACGCACCATCAGACACTTCAAAACCAGTTAAAGACAGGTTAAAAGATCTTGCCTGGGAAGTATTAACCCACCTGCTGTATTCACCAGACTTTGCTCCTTCAGATTACCACTTGTTCTGATCGATGGTGCATGTTCTTTCTGAGCAGCACTTCAAAACATACGAAGAAGTGAAAAATTGGGTCTCTGAATGGCTTGCCTCAAAACAAGAAAAGTTCTATTGGGACGGTATCCACAAATTACCTGAAAGATGGGGAAATGTGTAGCTAGCGATGGACATTACTTTGAATAAAGCACTTTTGATGTTTCTCTTGAAATTATCGTGTTTTCTTTGATTACAAAATTCACTATTATTAACTGGTAGACCTAGTTATGTAACAGGCTATGCGGTTAAGTGGAAACAGTTTGCAATATTATCACAAACCAGAATTTTATTTTACTTCCTCTTTTTCTCAAGCATTTGTTAATCTCATCTCGTCTGTGGTTCTAAGTGTTGATGTAACTCGCTTTCCTCATAACATGATATCCGCTGACTTATGAGGCAACATCTCTTAAATTGCTAGGCCATGGTTTTTCTTAGTGGCATCCAATAAAAGGAAAATTCATTTGCAGCATTATTTTTAAGCAGTTCCCCACAAGTTATTTTTTACTTATAAACTTGTTTATAGAAAAGGAGTATTGCCATGTGTCTGCATATGGAAAGAAAGTCACATCTTGACATGCATTCTGACATTTCATTTGTAATTTCCTGGTAATGTTTATTTATTGAAAGATGCAGAAAATATTTAAAAGCTAGTTTTTGAGGAGTTTTGAGTAAAGGGGACATCATTATCCCCTTTCAATAGAGCATGGATTTTTTTTTATTGTATATGCCAATTTTATGTCAACTCCCCAGTTACTTTTGACCATTAAAATAGATATTTAATGTGTCCACATGACACATTTGATGAGGCTACTTTAGCCTCATCAAAACAGAATTCTAATTAAGCCAAGTGCTCAAATACCATTTATAATAAATATTTTATTAAAACTCAAGACTATTAAAAAGATTGTTAGTTTTGATTCATTAGTTACTTGTTCCTCTCTGATGAGTTTGAAGTTTTAAAATGGAGTTTTTAAATGGTTCCTATGCCTGGGAAAGAAAAGAAAGATATCAAGGGGTTGTTTTTTTCTACTTTCATGTGGTAGCTTTTGTGATGACAGAATTTTAGTTAAATTCACTGGTCAGAGCTCTGGTGATTTGAAATATTTTAAAATATCATTTTTCTACAACTATTATTGTACATTTTTGGGGAAATAGCATCTAAAATTCTTGAGACATTAAATATCCTGATATCAAAAGAGATTTTAAACTATATAATTGAATATAAATTTTAATACAAAGAGATACCCATAGTTCCTTTATTTATATAGTTGAATGACCTTTTTTGAGACTTACAAAATAATCACATTATGTTGGTTTGTTTTTTATAATTACCCCTGGACTCTAAATTTATGTTTCTTTTAAAATATATCATAAGCATCTGGCTAATATCCAAACCCTCATTTGGTCTTACCCAGTGTAAAGACACAGACCATCAAATCAACTTTTGATTTGATGAAGATTAGAGCTAGCAAATGTACTACCAAAATAGCAATTCTTAAAAAACAACCATTTAAGACTTGTATGCATGCATATAAGCATAACCAATGGACACAAGACACTGGGGTGTAGGGGAGGCCGGGGAAAAGTCAAGGGGGAAAATAAAAAGGAGATATATGTACTACTCTTTGTAATATTTTAAGCAATAAAACAAAATTAAAAAACACACACACACAAAAAAACCCACCATTTAATGCATTATGTCATCAAGTGATTAATGAAACAGAATAACAAATGTATTTGACACTACAAAATAGAACTCTCTTATCATCTTCTTTTGATGTGCATTACCTAGATCATGTATATTATATTACATATAATATATATTATTACATATAATATATATATTATATGTAATAATATATATATTATATGTAATATAATAGATCATGTATATTATATTACATATACATTCCATTATATTAAAATCCGTACTAGTTAGGACTGAAAAGACCCTTGGAGATCTTCTATGCCAGGGGTTTTCAGATTGTATTAACCTACAAGCTTTAAAACTTGCTTAGAGTGAGCAGCCTGTAACAAATACAAAATCTATGTCCTGGCAGGTCGCTCAGTTGGTTAGAGCATGGTCCGGAGACACCAAGGTTGCTGGTTTGATCCCTGGTCAGGGCACATGCAAGAATCAACCAATGAATGCATAAGTAGACAGAACAACAAATTGATGTTTCTTTCTCTCTCCCTTTCTCTCTTGCGGGGGGGGGGGGGGCGGGGGATGGAAATCACGGCTCTCAGGTAGAACATCTGCAGTTCTAAGGGATGGGTGAACATCTGTCACTCCTGTGCTGTCTAGCTCTGGTGGGCTAATTGCACGCTAACACAGAGGCAAAGTCAGCCCGGAGGTGGATGGCCTGGTTCATACCTGACACCTCTCTGGAGCCATGTTGGTACAGTGGCTGCTTTTAAGAAAACTGTAGAAACTTCTCCAAGGGAGCTGTGATTGCTACTGAGGTTGCAGAACTCAGATGGAGGAGGGCACTTCCTCTCCCGTTCCCCCACCCACCCCCGCAGGCCTAGGAGATAAGATAAATGGCATTTCCTCTTTCGAGCTGCATACATTCTATGCTCTGTTCCTGATCCTTTGCCTTTGGGGATTACAACCCATTCAGTTTGCAGGGTTCAGTGTTTTCAATTTCGTGTATGTTGGTTAGTACAGTTAAAGCAAAGAAGTGCTTCTAAAGAGGTGATTTTCTGCCTTCTCTCTGAGCAGAGAGTAAAACCAGAGAAAAGGAGAAGTAACTATTTTGGAGAAGGTGAGTGGAGTGGGCAAGGGCCCCCCTAGAAAGGTCCTCCGCGTTTCCCCCTATTTCTTTCCCGAGCTGTATGGAAACATCAGTTCCTCCCCTGGGCCTCCAAAAGTATCTTTCGGTTGGGGGGGATTCCAGAGTGGAACCCGAAACGCACGGGTCACTAGAAACTACTAGCGCAAGTTAGAGCCAAAGAGGCCTGGCAAGGCAGGGGTGCGTGGAGTCGGGCTCTCTCTAAAATCAATACATAAAGAAAAATTTAAAAAATCTATGGAATTGGGCCCTAGACATCAAAGGCTTGAAAATTCATTAGGTAATTCCATGTGCAGCCTAGTATAAAAACAAGTGGTCTAGGCCTGTGATCCTCAAACTTGACTATGCATAAGAATCACCAGCAGAGTTTGCTAAAACATGGATTCCTGGTCCTTACTCCCAGAGAATCTAATTCATTTGACCTGAGATTGGGTCTGAAATTTTTCAAAATCCCAAGTGCCATGGACTAAATTATCCACCCGCACCCCCACCCCCACCCCTGCCCCAATTCATAGGTTGAAGCCCTAACCCCCAAGGTGACTGTATTTGGAGATAGGGCTTTTAGGAGGGAAAGTTACATGAGGTAGTAAGGGTGGGGTCACAATCCAATAGGACTAGAAGCCTTATAAGAAGAAAAAGAGAAAGTTCTGTCTCTTCCTACATGTGCATGCACCAAGGAAAGGCCACGTGAGGACACAGCAAGAAGACAGGAAGAGAGTTCTCACTAGAAACTGAAATCAGCTGGCACCTTGATCTTGAACTTTCCAGCCTCCAGAACTTCTGTTGTTGAAGCCACCCAGTCTATGGTATTTTGTTGTGGCAGCCTGAGCTGACTAATATACCGAGTAATGCTGATGCTGGTGGTCCATAGACCACATTTTGAATACCACTTGCCCACATCCCCCAGAAACTCTGTGTTAGTTTGTCTGGGGGCAGTGCAGGGCATTATTATTTTTTAACATTTCCTGAGTGATTCTAATGTATAACCAGAATTCCACTGATCAAGGCCATTTTCTTCAACTTACAGCTGAGGACATTGAGACTTATAAGTGATTTGTCCAAGCTACCATGAATGCTATTGCTGAATTTTCCAAGTTTAGTCTACGGCTGTACCACCCTGAACGCGCCCGATCTCATCTGAATTTTCCAAGTTTATAGGAGAAAAAAAAATTCTTCTGGGGTCACACTACTAGTATGTGAAAGACTTAGTCCTAGAACACAGCACTCTCGATGTCCAGTCTTAACCCATTTGTTTTCCCCAAACAACATTAAAATTGGTTTAATTCAGGCAGATTCACTTTACATGACTTACCATTATAGTACAACCCAAGAATGCTGTATTCTATATTCTGTGTCTGCTTCATAACAGTTGCTATTTGTTACAACATGCATAATGACTCATCTGAAGGTGAAATTTATATGTATAGATACCAATATGTATCTACACACACACTCACACACACACACACACACACACACATACATAAATACTGCTATCTAGTATTATCCTTTTTGTATAATAGCAGGAAACATAGAAAATTGATTCATGCTATAAAAATGCAAATTTGCCTGGCTGATGTAGCTCAGTGGTTAAGCATCGATCCATGAAATAAGAGGTCACAACTTCAGGTTATTCCTGGGTTGCGGGCTTGATCTCCAATAGGGGACATGCACAAGGCAGCCGATCGATGATGTTTTTTCTCATTGATGTTTCCATCTCTCTATCCCTTTCCCTTCCTCTTTTTCTAAATAAAAATTTTTAAAAATCAATAAAAATATATTTTAAAAAATGCAAATTTGTTAAGACTTTTGAATGCCTTAAAAACCCCAAGTATCCTATATAATAAAAGCCTAATATGCTAAGTGTCCAGTTGTCTGGCCAACCAATCAAAGCATAATATGCTAATGATATGCTAAGGGCGCTCAACTGCTCGCTATGACGTGCATTGACCATCAGGGGGCAGATGCTCCGGTTAGCTTGCTGCTGGGGTCCAGCTGATCGGGACTGAGCGAGATGGGTTGGACATTCCCTGGAGCCTTCCTGCGGTCCCTCCCTGGCTGGCCAACCTCCTGCATCCCTCCCCAACCCTGATCATGCAACGTGGGGTCCCTCAGTCTGGCCTGTGCCCTCTCACAATATGGCTCAACGCAGGAGCTGCCCCCTGGTGGTCAGTGTGCTCCCACAGGGGGAGCGCTGCTCAGCCAGAATCCGGGCTCATGGCTGGCAAGTGCAGTGGCAGTGGCAGGAGCCTCTCCTGCCTCCGCGGCAGTGCTAAGGATGTCTGACTGATGGCTTACGTCTGCTTCCCATCAGTCGGACATCCCCCAAGGGCTCCTGGACTGCAAGAGGGCACAGGCCGGGCTATGGGACACTCCTCCCCGCCCCCCGAATGCATGAATTTCATGTCCAGGGCCTCTAGTAATGAAGATAAGTGATTCAAGATGGGTAAAGCTTATTGAATATTTCACCTTAAGGATAGGAGATTGGTTAGGTAGCAACTATAAGTTGTGGTGATGAGCTAGCTTACTTTGTCCACATGCCAGTGGAAAATGATGAGTAAACCTACATCATCAAGTTTAACAGTGCTAAATGAAAGCTATCATCCCAGTCACATTTGATTTCCTCAAAATATAAAACTTATTTCTCCTTATGCATTGACATTTTGTTAATGGAAAGAATGCATCTTTGCATTTTTCTATAAATTGCCACAATTCATGTAAAATATGAGAATCCCAAAAGAAGAAGTCGGTTTAACTTTCTTGGCCAATGATGCAGATGGAGAAGTGGGAAAAAGGAAGTTTGGCTAGGAACTAGGAGATGACTTCTCGTCCCACCTCTACCAGTAATTAGCCGCAGGAACTGGTAACAATCATCACCTATGTTAACCCTGGTTTCTTTGTAAAATGAAAGGGTTGGCTTATAATTATTCCAAGTTTCCTTCTACTTTTTTTGCAAAGATGGTAAGTGCTTCTAAGGAATGCTGTTTTTCGTTTAGACTGTAGTCGGGCTTTTAAATTCTGTTATTTTAGCATTTTAAAAAATTACCCATGTTTTCCATTTGGCCATGAGGAGTGAAAAAGACTATCTAAAAATGTCACTATTTTTTAAAATAATGAAAATTAAAGTACAGAAGAAAGAAGAATCTGTATTCTTTGGCATTAGGTTAGAAAAAGAAACCGAACAATGTCATTGGATTACAAATTTAGATTTAATATCAGCAAAGTGTCAATTATTCCTCATCTAAAATATGCTATAAATGCAAAACGGCTAAGATTTTCTTTTCTTGATACAGCTAATCTCATCAGCAGAAGAAAAAGTCCAAATAGACTGGCTGTTAAATGTTTTATTGAAATTCATTACTTATATGATATTTGGCAGCAGAACATGGAGTGAACCATTAACTACAATCTGCAAGCAACTTAACTAGTTCAGGCAATACTGAAATCAAGTATTACTTCCCTAAACTGCATATCTAAGAAAAGTACCTAGAAATAAATATATTAGTGAACTGGTGTAAATGAAAACCAATCTTCATAATATTTTATATAATTATTAAACCAGTACAAACATAGTACCTGAACCTAATGCTTCATTTGGTTCAAGAGCTTGCTTAGTAACATGCCTATAGAGCCAGGGTTCCTAAAGTTTCCGTTTATTGCAATCATAGGGCTTTGCACACCCCAGCTATTATTGATTGGCATAGGCTACAGCCTGAGCATCAGAAGTTCTAAAAGCTCTTCCCAGATGCTTCTAATGGCCAGCAAGGTTTAGGAACCACGGCTGTGGAATATTGGTTCTAACTGGCTGCACACTGGAATCACCTGGTATTTGAAAGCACATGGGTTACTTGAAGCTCATTCTGGAAAGAATTAAATCAGAATTTCTGAGACATTGGTGTGTTCTAGGTACTCCCCAGGTAATGCTAACATGCAGCCAGGGATTAGAATTACCACGACAGAATATTGCTGGAGCAACTCCTTATCTCCTCCTAAATAAATTAGCATATAATCCCATAAGGAGTAGCTTCAAACTAGTGCCCACCCGGTGTAACCTCTACTTTTAGCAGGGTTGTGATTGAGTGGGGTGCATGAAAAGAGAAGTTGTGCTATTTCTTGAACTAGCAGACCATAATAGCACATGGACATTGGGAAATCAGATTCCTGGGCCATGAACTTATCCTTTGAACCTTCTTCATACAATTCTTCATTAATTGTACTTTTCTGGAAAAAGCCAGAGTTTGGTAAAAAGGGGAGGATTAAATGTTATGGGTTCACTCAGCGAGATAGACCACCGACTCAGAATTTAAATTTAAGAGCCTTTATTAAGCTGGCCAGCTGACTACAGTTACAGCACCCTGCCGAAGCAGAGGCTGAACTGCAGCGCTGACTGCAAGAGTTACAGCATTTTTATTTGCAAAAACCACAAAGTTACAAAGCCTTGTTTACACAATTAGTTCCCGACACAGTATAGCATCATTACCTTCCTATCTATGTGTTTTAGGAACAGAGAGTACAGCATATTGAGAAGGGGCCATGAGACCATATCTCAAGGCCTGGCCTGATGTCAGTACCTTCCTATCTATGTGTTTTAGGAACAGACAGCACAGCGCGCCCCGTCTGGCCGAAGTGCCAGATATGCAGCCCAGTACATTAAATACTAGTCAAGCACCTATTATAAAGAGTCACCAGATTAAATTAAGCCTCAATAAACATTCATTTTCTAAACTCCTCAGTGATGTCTACAGTTCTTTACAGTTCTCAAAAACCATGTTTAAGAAAATATTAAATGCTTAAAGTCCTTTCGGGTCATTTCATAACTCCAAGGAAAAGAATGAGCTTCTAATTTCATTCATTTGTGTGGCAAATATCAGTAATCATTTTTGTATTAAATATCAATAATCATTCAGAGAATCGTGCTGTAATTTGGTAGGTGTATGGGACATCTTGGGTAGTTTAAATCAGGAGGTGATATAAAAATTATCCATTTCAAAAGTCAATCTGGAATGGTGAATAACTTTTACCTGAGGCCAGGACACTCACATTGCAAGTGGGGCTTTAGATAATGAAAAGCCAGGATAGGCTGAAGGGTTTAATGGAAAGAGCCTGGATTTGATATAAAAAAACTTAATCAGCCCTAACCGGTTTGGCTCAGTGGATAGAGGGTCAGCCTGCGGACTGAAAGGTCCCAGGTTTGATTCTGGTCAAGGGCATGTACCTTGGTTGCAGACACATCCCCAGTGGGAGGTGTGCAGGAGGCAGCTGATCGATGTTTCTCTCTCATCGATGTTTCTAACTCTCTATCCCTCTCCCTTCCTCTCTGTAAAAAATCAATAAAATATATTTTAAAAAAAACTTAATCATATGTGGTCTGAGCCATTTATACCTTGGGAAATTTGCTTCAACTTTCTTAGCCCCCGTTTTCTCATGCGTCAAATGTAATACCAACATGAGTGCCCGTGAGGACAAAATGGAACACACATGGAAGTGCCTGGCACACTTAATGATCTGTTAGAAGATTGTGAGGCCAGGAATTATATACCCGAAGAAGAATTATATGTAAAAACCTCAAATTGTGACTGGGGTGGAGAAGGTGCAACTCAGTTATGATTAGGAATGTAGGTAAATGTTACCTTTTGCTTGTTTGTTTTTCTTTAATGGAGGTAACACTGGTTTATAACACATGTTTCAGGTGTACAACATTATAATTCCACATCTGTATATACTACAGTGTACTCACCACCTAAGATCTAGTTTCCATCGTCACCATACAAATTACCCCTTTATCCATTTCACTCTTCCCGCACCCTCTTCTCTTCTGGTAACCACCAAGCTGTTGAGTTGGTTTTGCTTATGTTTTAAGATTCCACATCTGAGTGAAATCATATGGTATTTGTTTTTATCCATCTAACTTATTTCACTTAGCATAATACCCTCAAGTTCCAATCCTGTTGTCTCCTTTGGTTTTAGTGATGAAAGTGTGACTCATCTAGAAATGAAGCAGTAGCAGAACAGCCTAGGTCATGGAGGAAAGCAGGCCAGCCCTGGGAGAGTGGGGAAGGCAGCAGGCCTGAGCAAGGGGGGTTGGAGAAGCCTCCGTGGATATCTGGCCAGAGCTGAATGCCCAGAAAGGGAAAGGGAAGCAGAAAGAGATTATCACCGAGTAAGTACAAGGAAAGGGCTTGAGACAAACCAACATGATCATTCCTCTCCAGTGACTCAAGGATGAACCTTTTAGGTGAGGGTAAGTGGTTATTTACAAATGGACTAATTTGGCTTGAGAACTGAAGCAGTTGTTCAGTCATGGACCAGCTGGCTGGTTAGGAAAACCTAAAGGGCAAATTTGAGTTTAATTTAATGAATTATAATTAAACAAGAGAACAGAAACCATGTATTTGTAACATCCATGTAAGACTGGGCTCCGTTAAGCTAGAGCCAAAAATAAACTAAGGACAACAAATATATATAATTTGTTTTGTTTTGTTTTTGTTCAGGTAAGAAGAACACAGGAAAGAGGCCACTACTAGTACTTGGGAGAAGCAGACAAACCAGAATTTCTTTTTTTCTTCTTCTTCTCTTCTTTATCATGAAAAGACGACCATTTCAATGGAAAGAATGAAATGAACTTTGCAAGAGTTAATTGAAAATTAAGCAAAAAACTTGTAGGAAAATATCCTATTTCCTAAAGCTTAACTTCTTTTGCCTAGAATAACTACCTCTCAGCAAAGACAGTTTATATATTTAGGACTTTCATCTAGAATCAGCACCAAAGGCTATGAACACTCAAAGACTAGAGATGGACAAGGGCGTTTTCAAAAAAGAGCAGCTTGATTCTTGAAACCAAGACAAGGGTCTTTTCACATATCCGGAGCAAAATTAATAACCCTATTATTAAAGTAATATCTGGGCACTTGGAAAAGGAAGAAGAAATTCAGAAGTTAATGAGAATTCACCAAGTAGTCATTTTCTTTTTTGACAACACCAGCAAAGTAAACTTACTGGATGGTCAAAGCACATCTGCTGTTTGGGATTCTATCTGGGAGGAAGCGGTCGATTTTTCCTAATCCTTCCACCTGAGTAAGGGTGGTATACCTTCTTCGAATTTCCACAAATATGCCCTGCACTCAAAGCATATAGAGGCTGCTCTGGAACAAGTAATGAAAATATGACTTAGTAACACATTGGGTCCTCATTGTCAGCTGCTAATTCAATTTCAGATAGCCAGGAAGGCACCTGAGAATGAGAACGTGAGTGATGACATGGCATACAGACCAAATTTACAGAAGACATGAAATTGGGAGTTAGAATGACTCATTCACATCAATGATATCCAATGCCAACTGACTTAGCACAACAGAATTTTAATAGATTAGTATGTTAAATGCTCAACACAAGTTGTAACGTGTAGGTTGAGAACGTGTATTTTGTAACAGTTGTAGAAAACACTTTACTGCTTGAGAGTTTTAGTAAATTGTAATATAGGAGTCAATAGGGTAATATTACTGTCATAATAGCTACCAGGATTTACTTGGGGAAATAACAGTAATTAGAACAAAGCCATTAACAATCTTTTTACTGTGTGTTCTTTGGGTAAAACCTGAATTAAATTCTCGGGATCAGATTTTCAGAGGGATGATGGCAAAGTAAACCACCTTCCAAGGGCTTTCAGAAAGGATGAGGAAAAGCTGATGGAGTTGTAGGTACCCAGGTGAATTGAAGCACTTTTCCTGTGGAATCAAGGCTAGTTGCATCTTGGAAGACTCCAGAGGGCAAAATTGCCGATCTTTGAGGCCTGCTACGCAGGGGACATTTTACAAGAGGTGGATATTATGCAGATTTCCAGGTCAATTGAAGGCAAAACTGAGAGTAAAGGAGCAAATGCCAGTGGGTACCACTGCCTCCTTTGAAGAGTTCTCAATATACTGGTTGCACTTGGGAAGAGCATTGAAAATGCTGATGCTTAAACTCTAGCCCTAGAGATTCTGACTTATTGGTCTGGTGTGGGGCCTCTATTAAAAAGTATTTTTCTGCCTGGCCTGCGTGGCTCAGTGGTTGAGTGTCGACCTATGAACCAGGAGGTGATGGCTCAATTCCCCGTCAGGGCACATGCCTGGTTTGGGAGCTTGATCCCCAGTGTGGGACGTGCAGGAGGCAGCTGATTGATGATTCTCTGTCATCACTGACGTTTCCATTTCTCTCTCCCTCTCCTTTACTCTCTGAAATCAGTTTTTTTAAAAAAGTATTTTATCAAAGCTCTCCTGCTGATTTGATGTTCCAGGTTGAGGAATCACTGAGGAGAGGGATAGAGAGTTTAGAAACATCGATGAGAGAAACACCGATCAGCTGCCTCCTGCACACTCCCCACTGGGGATGTGCCCGCAACCAAGGTACATGCCCTTGAATTGAACCTGGGACCTTTGAGTCCGCAGGCCGATGCTCTATCCGCTGAGCCAAACCGGTTAGGGCATCACTGATATTTCTATTTCTCTCTCCCTCTCCGTTACTCTCTGAAATCAGTTTTTTTTAAAAAAGTATTTTATCAAAGCTCTCCTGCTGATTTGATGTTCCAGGTTGAGGAATCACTGAACTAGATGACTACTTGTTGAGAGGATAAATAAAAGAGATGTTTTTTCTCAAGTCTCTTCCTAATTTGAAAAGATAAATGGAAAGTAACACTTATGGGTTACATACCACAGCTAGGCACTTTCACAATTAGTTGTCTCTAATACTTGAATGAATACATGAAAATTCCTTAGCCCCGTGTCTGGCATGAAGTAACTCTCAGATATAAGCTATTTTTATTGCATCCTCTTTATAACTGTTCTAGGAAGGTATTATACATCTAAATTACAGATAAGTGAACTGAGGCTTTGAAGTTAGTTTTCCAAGGCCCCTAGTAGAAAACTGCAAAATAAGGACTGAAACCAGAATTAAAATCTAGTTCTAAATTCTAGAGCCCCTCCTCCTTTCTTCTACAGGCCAACTCTGAAACATTTGGAAGTTTATGTAAATCAGTGGTTTACCTGTGTAAACATTTCAAAAATCTAATTAAACCACTTCCTCTTGACCTGTTTGTAAGGAATGTCTCTTCAAATGCAATTTTTTTGAGTAAGAGAAGCATAAAAGTAGACATCCACATTTTTTTTCTAATGTGGCCTAATTAATGGAAACTCCTCTGTAGGTCTGGGGAAACTCAGGATAGGGGGTGGCCCTTTCGACTTCCTCAAAACACTTTGAAGCAAAGTGGGGGGGGGGGCGGGGGATGGAAATCACGGCTCTCAGGTAGAACATCTGCAGTTCTAAGGGATGGGTGAACATCTGTCACTCCTGTGCTGTCTAGCTCTGGTGGGCTAATTGCACGCTAACACAGAGGCAAAGTCAGCCCGGAGGTGGATGGCCTGGTTCATACCTGACACCTCTCTGGAGCCATGTTGGTACAGTGGCTGCTTTTAAGAAAACTGTAGAAACTTCTCCAAGGGAGCTGTGATTGCTACTGAGGTTGCAGAACTCAGATGGAGGAGGGCAC
>NW_005371441.1:161171-176779 GCF_000412655.1 Myotis brandtii | reverse complement strand
TCGGCTGACACTCGGGAGGAACTGCTGGTAAACCTCACGCCCTGGCAGCCCCTGGCGGTGGCGGTGGGGCGCTTGACTCACTGGCGGGGAAGCTCCGCAAGCAAAGCCACAGGGGCTCGGCATCTTCGCGCTGGAATCCGAGCTAAGTGTGCGACCCCAGAGCGTTCTCATTTCATGCTCATTGGATGGAGCAGCAGCCCAGGCCGGCTGGCAGGAAGGGTTGAAACCGAATCCGTTGCTTAAAAGCAGGGAGTGCACCTCGTTTACCTGGAATTCCTTAGGTCAGAAAGTGACACTTCTAGTTTCTAGGGATCTTCGTGTAACAAAATTATTTTAAAAATTTTTTTCTTTAGTCACCGTTTAGAAAGTCATGGTTTAAATGTTACATTACATTTGAGAATGGACGTTCTCACTTAGAAATAGTTTAAAAACGGGGTTTTAAGTATTTTTTTTTTACGTTATAGAATTTAATCTTCCAGTAATTACCTCTTCCGCAGTGTTTTTGGATTCCTCAACAAAGGATAACCTGTGAAATGAAATATGATGTGCAATGTTTTGTAGAATATTTAGACAGTACTACTAAAATCAGATCATAAAAAATGCGTGTAATATGCATGGAAGAAGTAAAACACGGAATTATCAATCTGAGTACTTGCCTGTTGTGTGCTACTCTTTTCTTTTAAAGTCATCAAACATATATAAGTCCTTTTGGGAAGTGTGTAGGTTAAAATATGTTCCAGTTAAAAGGGAGAAAGGATGGAATTTGATGCTTCCATTGTTGCGTCACCCATCTGTGTGGGTTCAGCAAAAAGTACAAGACGGTGCTGGTCTCTAGGAGCCACTTAGAGGTGCATGAGAGACTGCCCTGCTCTCCTGGCGCTGCTAATGTAGAAAGGGAGGAAACCTCCCTGAACGTTTGAGAGCTTGAGCTTGGGAAGCGTCCTCTTCACTGATTGGTATGTGTCAGATCGGTTTGTTCTAGTGCAATTAAACCAGCGGTTCTCAACCTGTGGGTCGCGACCCCTTTGGCGATCGAACGACCCTTTCTCAGGGGTCACCTAAGACCCTTTCTCAGGGGTCACTTAAGACCATCCTGCATATCAGATATTTACATTATGATTCATAACAGTAGCAAAATTACAGTTATGAAGTAGCAACGAAAATAAATTTATGATTGGGGGTCACAAGATGAGGAACTGTTTTAAAGGGCCAGAAGGTTGAGAACCACTGACAGTGGCCTACAAAGTCCATTTTTACATTCAGGTTAAAAAATATTGATAGTACAATTACCAAGTGAAAGAGAATTCTTAAAAAAAAACACAAACTTGGACAAAGAGAAATTTGCAATGGAACACACTATAGAAAGAAAGGCCTTTGCCACAGGGGGAATTATTGGGACTTCCCCAGTCCTGCCAACTCCAGTGCCTCCCTCTGAGGTTAGGGGCCTGGTTGTGGGAAAGTACCCTCTAAGTCAGCCAGACTGGCCACATGAGGTCAGGACCATCGCAGCCACTAACATTAATGTGTGCATCTACTTTTGTACTTTTAAAATTACTCCCGATTTAGTTCTTATAGGTTTTTAATGAGATCTGTGGTCTCTCCAGTTCAGTATCCGCCAGTGCTGCTTGGGAGGACCTGGTGGTTATCCACAAGGTGAAGTTTGTTTGTTTGTGTTGTTTTTTTTTTAAATATATTTTTATTGATTTCAGAGAGGAAGGGAGAGGAAGAGAGAGATAGAAACATCAGTGATGAGAGAGAATCATTAATCAGCTGCCTCCTGCATGCCCCACACTGGGGATCAAGCCCACAACCCAGGCATGTGCCCTTGACCAGAATCAAACCCAGGACCCTTCAGTCCGCAGGCCGACGCTCTATCCACTGAGCCAAACTGGCTAGGGCATAAGGTGAAGTTCTTACTTCACAGATGCTCCTCTGCGTTCCCAACGCCTCCTTATAAAGTTACTTTTAGCCTCTGAAAAGTGTTCAGAATCATAGGTGCAAATGCATTCTGCAATTAAACAGTAAAATACTTCTTCATGTTATTTGTGGTAGATGATTTTGGTATTTATTTCTACTAATTTGGATCCCACTGTGTTGCATGAAAGACATTACATGATACCCTTTCCATAGCATGATTTCAGCAAATGACTGGAGAGAAATAAAGGAAGATAAAACATTTAAATTTCGGTTTTAATATATCAATAATCTTTGTTTCCAAAAGGAGTAAAGAAATTAGTAGTAAAAGACTAACATTTTGTAGTTGCAGCATATATTAAATAGTACTTAACCCACTGGCACGGTTGTGTCCTAAATGTATAGAGTAAATGTTCTTATCATTTGTCACTACCCCAACAAAAGGAGAAATGTTATTATCCTGTGATGTGTATGTGGCAGGCTTTTGAGGTGATCTGAACCTGTGGTAGAGGTAATGTCATCATCATAGTGGATGTTGTTATTCCACTTACTGGGAGCAGCGGGATCTTTACTGTTCTGCAAGGGGGGGAAGGCACCTGGTGAGATGCCATAACCAGCAACCTTCTAAAAGTGTCCAAGCAGAGCACAGGACAGTTCTTATTACTCATGCCTTAGGGCAGTGGTTCTCAACCTGCTGGCCCTTTAAATACAGTTCCTCATGTTGTGACCCAACCATAAAATTATTTTTGTTGCTACTTCATAACTGTAATGTTGCTACCGTTATGAATCGTAATGTAAATATCTGATATGCAGGATGGTCTTAGGCGACCCCTGTGAAAGGGTCGTTCGACCGCCAAAGGGGTCGCGACCCACAGGTTGAGAACCACTGCCTAGAGTGATATGTAGAATAAAATTCTTTGGGGTCACCAAATTGCCAGCAGATGTTTGGATGACACAACAAAATTCTCTAAACCAAGAGTCAGTCCCCAATGTGTGGTTTCAGAAAGTGTATAAACCCAGACTACCAAAAAGAGAAAGTATTTTCCCATGAAGTTCATATAGTGAATTAGTGGCAGGATGGGAAGTAGAGATTAAAATTGCGGATTCCATTTGGTGATAGCAATAATTAGAAATGGACGAATTTCAAACAGTCTTGCCAACGCCAATGCCCAAGTCTAGTAGAGAATTTAATTGTGTGTGTGTGTTTTTTTTCCCAAGAAAATCTATATCTGTTAGTAAATAAATGCATTCTCAGGTTCTGACATCTAAATTTAGTGTTTCATCACTTCTTATGTATAGAAGAGTGGTTTGGTTAGCTGATGGTGGAGAAGTGTTGCAGAAAAGAATGAAACTAGAAAGAGAAATGCAAAATATTGTGCATGGGTTTAAAAAGGTGCCACTAGGATGAATAAACTCTTCCTTACAAATGTATATGCTTTTAGACAATTGGAGGAAAGGAAAAGTCCCCATAGATCCTGCAGCTACATGAATACTTGCATTTTAAAATTGCCTAATACTTGTTAATTTTTTCAGATAATTCTAATATTTTCATATTTTAGCCTAGTGAAGATGGAGAGTGCTGTAGAGCAGGTGTCTCCTCTTTTTAGTAGTGGGGAAATGGAAATAACTGTGAAAACAAGCAATTTGCTTATCATATTACAAGTAATTAGTGGCCTATCTTAAATATGAGATTAACTTGAATTGCCCATTTAATTCTACTTTTCTCCTTTATGACTCCAAATTTATGTTATGAAAGACTCTTGCATTTTATTTTTCTACAGATCTAGTTTATTATCCCTTTTAATTCTCACTGCTGTCCATGAACTGTCAGCTCCCTGGAATGCTCATGTGCTGCTCAGGCGTCTGTAAACTGGCACGTACAGACCCCCTTCCCACAGCGCCCTCCTCTCCCTCCCATTCTGTGGCTCTTCTCATGCCTTATTAAGGATTCTGTTGTGGGGCCTCTTCTACCTTCTGCAGAGCCCTAGGCTCATCACTCAGTTCTCATTAGCTGGCCTCAGGTCTTTGGATACTTGACCAATGTGTTGTTTACTTCTGTCTATCTAGGCAAGCTCCAGCCTGTTGAGGGTGTAGATTCCAAATCCTCTCAAACGCCCAGAAGACTATAAACCTGCAGGAGGCAGAGTGTCCAGAGAGATGGTTGGAGATCACCAAGAAGAAAAGGGCTTTAGAAAAAGAAGAAAAGATTGTTGAGGCCATGTGTTTATTTCTTGAACGCAGTTGTTTGTTCAGTCCTTAATTCAGAATAACACCATGAAAAAAATTTTCTTAATTGATCTTTATTGGAGGATATCTTTTTGCATTGCCTTTCAGAGAGAGTGTGGAAGGGAGGGAGGAAGAGGGTGGGGAAGGAGAGAGACATCGATGTGAGAGAAACACATTGATTTGTTGTCTCCCCCATGCAACCCAACCCTGGGGCAGGGAGCAGACCTGCAACCCAGGTACTAGCACTTGACTGGGAATTGAACCCAGGACTCTTTGGTGTGTGGGCTGGTGCTCCAACCATTTGGCAACACCGGCCAGAGCAACTCCATAAATTTTAATGTGCATAAAGATTACCGCAAAGATTCTTTGCTGGATTTCTATTTGTTTCAACTTTCTTAAGATAGTCCATAAAAATGATTTTGGTTAGTGTTATTAAATGTTATTAAACAATTCCTGAAAGAACAGAATTTGCCTCTTCAGTAATACTTAGAAACTGAGTATTACTGTACTGTACGTATTTATTGAAAAAATCTGCATATAAGTGGACCCACACAGTTCAAACCTGTGTTGTTACTGTACTGTACAACACTGATAATAAACATGACTTATGCTGGCATTGCATATTCAGGAGTAGCTATAACTATTACGTAAGTGTAGCCCTGTTCTTAAAAGTATACAAAAGGCATATGCAGTTAAGTCTCAATTACAGATACCTGACATAGTCATTGTAGGTTATTTGTGTCCATCTGCCTTTCCTAGACAGGGTCAAAGTGAGTTGGCAACTGAGTGTATGTGTCTGCATGCCAAAGAAGTTTTTGGTATTATTTATAGAATTAATGGTGCCTCTTTTCTCCCTGGTTAATGTGAAGAATAGCAAGACAATCATAGCAAAATTCCTTGTGTGTGTTTAAATTAATGTACAGTCTCTTTTAGTAGAAATTGAGTAAGTTCACAGTCAGTTTAAAAAGCTGCTATTGAAATCTTCCGAATTATTTGTTGCACACACAGATGCCATAGAGCTGTAAAATGTGCATTTGTTGATTAAATCAAGGCAAGGCTTTTGTTTTCTTCTTATGTGTAACAAACTTAGCTGCTAAGCAACAGGCATTTAATACATGCAGATGTGATACCACAACAAAGTTGAATCAGCATTTCATAACCCTTAAAAGGGATTTGTAAAGGAAATCAGCTCACCAGGCTTGCGGATCTATAACATTTTTATTGATGAAGTAGGCAGGCAATGTACTGACTTTACTGTTGGAATCTAATGGTGATTGCAAGAAAAATGAGGATATTTGTTAGCAATTCCTGAAGTGGGAGGTAACAACATTAGGTTGCTTGTATAAATTTTGGTGTAAAACGTGACCTGCAGGTCACGTTGTGAATCTAGCAGAGATGATTCCTTTAAAGAAATAACAGACTGCAAATCGACACTTTCATTTGGAGTAGTCCTTTAGATTGCAGTATTGAAAGAGTTACTGCATTTCTATAAATAGCTTACATCCAGAAAGTTGCGTCAGTGACAAGAAACTCAAGAAGTGCATGATAAAAATCCCCAAGGAGTTGAAACATGTTTCATGCCAAAGTGCACTCAACACCCTGCCACGTGGAGGAGAACAGTAGGGAAGCCCAGGATGGGCTGGCTGCAGGACGGGGCTGCTCACCTTCTGTGCAGCCCTGACTGCAAGCTTCTTCTTGAAGAAGTTTGAATTTATTTTTGTTGTTTGAATATGTGTGAGGACAGACTGTAAGCAGCAGATTTCTAGAATTTCACACATTCTGGTAAAGAACTTTTCTGGGGCCTTTGCAGTTTAATGATGTCATTGCAGGAGGCACGCATGGGGCCAGGCTCACGGAGCCCGTGGATAATCAGGCATGGGCCAGCTGGATTTTGGAGTCACCTGCAGTGTTTACACTTGGGGGGGAGGGGGGACTGGCAGGAAAGAAAAAGTAGCTTGAAAGGGGATGTTGAACAGCTGTTTTCCATCTTTCCTGAAGAAAAAGGAGAGGAAATCACTTACAGCAAGCATCAAGAGGGATTTATGCTAAATACAGGAAAGTTTTTCTGGATGTTTTAACCTATAGACTAGATTTCTGATAGAGGCCTTTGGGTTCTTCTCTGTTTAGAAAGGTTTAAGTGAGGTTGTCCTGAGGGGATGGTAGCATCTGTTTTCTGGGGTTCTAATTTTATGACTTCTGCTCACCTGGATTTGAAAATCTTAGACATTAAAAATGATTTAATTACAGTTGACCCTTGAACAACACAGGTTTGAACTGTGGGGGTCCACTTATATGCAGATTTTTTCAATAAATATGTACAGTACAGTAAATGTGTTTTCCTTACTTGAACAACACAGGTTTGAACTGTGTGGGTCCACTTATGTGCAGATTTTTTTCAGTAAATATGTACAGTACAGTAAATGTTTTCCTTATGATTTTTAAGTAAGATTTTCCCTCTAGCTTACTTTATTGTAAGACTATAGCATGTAAAACATATATAAAATATGTCTTACTCAACTGTTTATGTTATAGGTAAGGCTTCCAGTCAACAGGAAGCTATTAAGTTTTTGGAGAGTCTAAAGTTAGACGCAGATTTTCGACAGCATTGGGAGGTGGGTATCTGTTGCTCAAGGGTCAACTGTATTTTGAATGTAGAATAAATGGTCAGTTTTAGTGTCTGAAATACAAGTTGCCTTTATAGTTTCTACTTAACATATCTATTTGTTAGTACAAAGTATTGGCTAACTGGCTAAATATTGATCACATATAAGATTCCTTTAATTTTTCATGTAGGTACACAGTACGATAGCTGAAAAATCCTCTATGCTTAATTTGTTTTTACCCCAAACAGGCCACTTTCCTTTGAATTTCTTTTTTATTCTAGATTTTTTTTTTTAAAGTCTTTGGCCCTAGACTATTGTGTTCCATTTGGACTTTCAGTAATATCCTTTACATTTCTCTGCTCCATTTTTTAAAATAAAACTAGACTGGCACCAGTGCTAACACATTCATCAACGTGGTCAAAATATACAGGTTGCCCATGTCAGAGAGAGTCTGGAAACTTCTCACATATACCAAACTTCTTGTAGCAGTATTTATGGTTAAAAATAATAATATTTATAGAAACAGTGTGAACTTTGTTTGATTTTTGTTTAGGAAGATAGACTATCCAGTAGAATTCATAATGTGGTTTCAGGCCAGTGTTTCTGTTTCATTCTCAATATTAAAATTAGGCAGTACTAAATGATATAATTATCTTAAAAGAGGGTTCATTTTGATGAGCAAAAGGTGCTTGAAAATGCACTCGCAGCCAATATTGGGTCAGTGGGCTTGGGGGATGCCAGAAAGTTAAGCCCAGCAGTCGTGTCTCAGACAGTTGGAATTAAGTGTTTCACCTCAGTTTTACAGCCTGTAGTTGTAAAGCAGTTTTGAAATGCTTTTCACAGTTACCTTTCTCAAAGGAAACTGATTCTGGGGAGCACTGAAAAAGAGGCAGAGTTTTCTCAAGGAAGAGTGTCTTTTGCTGGCCCTGTGACTTGTGAGGCTAATTTCTTCCTCTTTTTATTTTTCTAAATTGATTTTAGAGAGAGAGAAAAAGGGGTGGGGGGGGGTGAGAGAGAGAGAGAGAGAAAATTCATTGGGTGATTCTTTTATGTGCATGTGCCCTGACTGGGGATTGAACCCACAACCTTGGCACATTGGGAGGACTCTCTAACCAACTGAGCTACCTGGCCATGCTGTTCCTCTTTCTTTGTTGTAAATCATCTACAAGTTAGACCCTATTGGTTCTAATGAGAACCCAGGATAACTGGAGGGCGAAATTCAAATCCATCTGTTGCTTTTGTGCAGTAGTTCAATTTATCAATTAACACTGTTGTAAAATTTTAAGATCCACCTTTTTTCCCTAAAGAAACCAATATTCAGATTGGATTCATCCTGTTAACCACGTGCTATGATAGGGTTTTAAGATTTGCACCATTAAAATTTTTAGACTTTTGTGACTTGTATAGAATTCTATATAAAATTCAGATTAATAAATGGTATTTGAGTATCTGCTATGGGAACTTGGGAACTTTCAAAATTCAATTTCACCTCTCCTTGTTAAATTTCATCGTGCAAGTTTTAGGTTAAGTCGGACCACTTCCAATATCTCTTTCTTGGGGAAGAAATGTGTGGCAGTATTTATTCCACTAAATTGCCATAAAATGATAAATCCTGTGCCTACAGTTGAAGTGAGCTAGCAGTAGTAGGGTGGTTACATAACAGATCCTTCTTTGTGTGCTTGCACCTTTTTTTTTCTTGTTGGTGAAGCCACTGACGTTTGGTTCAATGATTGCAAGTTTTAGAAAAGATAAATCTGTTACTTGGCAATGAATGCTTTGATATATAACTTTTTCCAATGTACTTTTGAACCTGGAGAGTCAGATGAAAGAATGCTATACTTCAGTGATAGAAATACTGAAAGGATTTAGCCATTCAGCAAGTATTTGCCAGGTACTTCTGTGTTTGCGGGGACATCTGGGTGGAGGTGAAGAGGGGAGGCGTGCAAAATAAATATGGCATAGTTTTCACCCTTGGGGAGCAATAAAATTTGGTTGGCGAAATAGCTGAACATGAATCTTTGTGAGGACAATTAAGGGCTAAACAGAGACAAATGCATGCAGTGGAATTGCAGGCGGGAAGAGATCTCAAGTAGGAGGGGAGAATGAACTGTGTCTCAGAGGATTTCATGCCCAAAAGGGAGGAAGAACATCGCAAGGAGGGCAAATGCACAGGAAGAGGAGTGAACAGCAAAATGGGGTGGCTACCAGGTCCAGGAGAACTTAGAATGATCATGGAAATTCCCTTATCTCCTTTTATAGCATTATCTTTCCTTTTTTCCTTCCTTTCCTCATATATTATTTCATTGTTTTCCACAGATATTTTTGAAGGACTGTATTGCATGTAATCAGTGGTGCTAGACACTATAGGAAAGAAAAGACTAAGACCCCTGCCTCCCAGTAGCTTATACCTGCATTGGTTGAGTTCTACCTCAAATCCCTTTTGGGTTCAGAGAGGACTGACACAATAAATGTGAGAAAAGAAGATAAACATGTACCTTCAAATAACTTGGTATACCTGTAACTAGTACTAAATGCATAAATTAGTAGAGACAGTTAAAGCTGTAAATATTCTTATTGATCCCCCCTTTTTTGATCCCCTTTTATTTTATTTTATTTTTTAAAATATATTTTTAATTATTTTTTACAGAGAGGAAGGGAGAGGGATAGAGAGTTAGAAACATCGATTATGAGAGAGAAACATCGATCAGCTGCCCCCACACCTCCCAAGAGAGAAACATCGATCAGCTGCCCCCTGCACACCTCCCACTGGGGATGTGCCTGCAATCAACGTACATGCCCTTGACCGGAATCGAACCTGGGACCCCTCAGTCCACAGGCCAACGCTCTATCCACTGAGCCAAACCGGTCAGGGCTTTTTTGATCCCCTTTTAAAACACAGTTTAGATAATGCATTCTCAGTACATCCTTCCCTCTCGATGCTAGCCAGAAGTGTGAAGGTGCATACATTTCAAAAGCACTTTGTCACTCTCACGCAAACTTACTTCCTTTTATTTTAGTGATTTATGTAAATATATTATTTCTTCTGTCATCTTATCAGATGATATAAGCACCTTCGTGGCAGGCCTCATCCCTGAATTCCCAGAGAATACTGAGTAATGCATGTATGGGGCAACAGGGGAGACGACTAATGGATACGGTTGTCGGGAAGGCTTTATAAAAAATGTTGTGTTCTCTGAAAAAGGCAAGGGTTGGGTGTGGAGCACTTAGAGGGAACCCCATGAAAGAGTATCAGTGGGAATAAAGGACAGAAAGGTGAGTCGTGATCAAGCAAGGATGAGCAGGGGAGTGTGGAGGGAGTGTGTGTGGAGAGGAAATGGGAGATACTATTGAAAGGCAGGCCAGAGCTACACGGTGGAAGCTCTTGGTGGAGAAAGTTGTTCATTTTGCTGCAGGAAACAGAGGCTCTTGAGTAGGTAAGTGATTTGATGATGGCGACTTATTTAATTTGGGAGGAACTTGATGGTTCACAAAGATAGTTATGTCTCGAGTAGTATTGGCACGTTGCCTAGGTTTGCATCTTGGCTCCTTCACTCTTTCTCTGACCGTGGGTAACTCACTTTATCCATGCTGCAGTTTCCTCAGCTGTGGAAAAGGGATGCTATTAATATCTATGTTGTGGGGCTACAGTGAAGATTAGATGAGTTAATCCATGTGACATACTTAGCATAGTTCCTGACACTTGGTAAACATTATGTACAGGGGTGGGCAAAGGTAGGTTTACTGTTGTTTGTATGGAAAATAATACAATAATTAATAGATAACAATACAAGAATAAACTCTGTTTCATGTACTCACATCTATAAACCTACTTTTCCCCACTCCTGTATGTTTATTGTTTATAGCAGCCTAGGACTCTACATAGTTTGCTAGGGCTGTTGTAACAAAATCCCTCAAACTGGGTGTCTTCAACAACAGAAATTGATTGTCTCAAAGTTCTGGAGGCTAGAAGTCTGAAATCAAGGTGTCAGCAGGGTTGGTTCCTGCTAAGGCCACGAAAGAAAATCTTTTCCATGCCTCTGTCCTAGCTTCTGGTGGTTTCTGTCAGTCTTTGGCATTCCTAGGCTTCACCCCAATCTCTACCTTCATCTTCACATGACATTCTTCCTGTGTGTGTGTGTGTGTGTGTGTGTGTCTGTCTCCAAATTTCCCCATTTTATAAAGACATCTGTCATATTGGATTAGGGGCCCATCCTACTCCAAATGACTTTGGCTTTACTAATTATACCTATTATGACCTTGGTTCCACATAAGGGCACATTATGAGGTATTAGATATCAGAACTCCAACATGTGAATTTTTGCAGGACATAATTCAACCCACAACAGACTCAAAGTCAGATCTTTTGAGTATACCACACTATGACCAGGGTGTGCTGAAAGGATTGTAGAAAAGAGGAGGAATCTGTAGGGTTATATGAGAAACAAGGCTCTTCCATCTCCTGTTTTCCTAGACCTGAACCATCCCCCAAGAAGCCACAGCAGTGGACATGTCACAGCGGGCCTTGGGATGGCGGTGTGCTCCCTGCCTCCTGAAAGGATCTTTTCCTTCTTCTTTCTAACATGGCATTCTCTGAGACTTCTTTCCATTTTGCCTGGGTTCTTGTCCCAGCGTCAAGAAGGGTTCAGGAATCTGGAGAAGGGGCTGTGGGAAAATGACATAGGAATCCAGAGACTAATAAAGAATCCAGAGACGAAATATAATTTTGAAAGGCATTGGGGGTCAGAGGAGCTTAGCTAAAGGAGCTAAGATCCAAGATCTTAAGTCTAAGGTCTTAGGTTCTCTCATGGTCCCCAGGACCCCATGCTTTTTATTAACACGATTTGTCCTGAGGCAAGGCAGAGATATACACTTCAAAGGGTATACAGAAACATTGTCAGAATGGGGGAATTAGCCTACGGCTGTTAAGGTGTTTGGCCAGTAGGAGGCAATAACATGTAGATTAAGATGCCCTTTAACTGTCTGGCAGCCACAATCAATTTAATGTATCCTATTCAGGTTTGGGGAAATGCCTTTAGCCATTCCCAGATGCAGGTGACTACATGTGTGACTCAACCCTGTTGAGTCCCCAAGTCTCATCAACCTTTTGATGAAACTCTTGAAATTATGACATGCTGGAACTGGTCTACGACACCATTTGGCATTGGAGATACAGAGATAAAGATAAGTTAAGGGACATTATACTTGCACTGGTAAATTTCAATCCTCTCTATAAATTTGGATGATATATCACTGTCCCAAAGTATAGGTAATAAAGGAAGAATTGAATGCTTTTGGAAAGAGGCAAAAATCTGAAGTATCAATGGTAAGGATTTTGCTGAGGAGGCAAATGGAGATGAATAAGTGGTAGATATGCTGCTATCAGCTAAAATAGAAGCTGATGCCTCTCAAGTGTAAATTAAGGATTGAGGTAGAATGGAATAGAGGTGCCTAAGTCACTGAGGAAGTTAGAAATACCCCCAAATGATTAGTTACCTGTGAAGATTAAAAAGGGTACAAAGACGAATGGTGATTTTTAAGTGACGAAAGTGCCAGGAGAGTCAATCCTAGAGTCACTCAGAGGACCAGGGTGGCCCCAGGAATTGAAGAGGCTGGCTCCGTCTTGCTTGTGGGTTGGAGAGAATAAAATTCGGTCTCTGTGGGAAAGCACAACAGAGGATAAGATGTCACTGAAAGAGTCAAAATTACTTCATCAAATCTTTAATTTGGCAGGATCTTAAATGGCATCTGGTTCCCTCCCCTGTCCCCATTTAACAAAGGAATCACCTGGCAGAAGGCCTTCTGGTCTCTACATTCATTTAGGACAAGACATGAGAAGAAAGTTTAAAAATTTTAGAATTAGTATGAAAGCAGTTTCCTCCAGCATAGATGAAGAGAATTCCATCAGATTTGACCAAAAGAAGTAGCCAGGTGGAATCTGGCTGTCAGCAGAGATGGGGTGAAATGGGTAGGATGGATATATGAGAGAGAGAGGCCTAGATTAGGAGATGCAACGAATGGGGCAAACGCTCCTAGGGTAGGATGTTAAAAACAGTGAAAGGCAGACAGATTCACCAAGACAAGGGTGTAGACTCCCAGTTAAACATTTGTGACCTTGAACATGCACTAGACATTAAATATCTGGCCATGTTTCAAGCTCTGAGTTGGGATATGTCTGGTGGGAGCATGTTTTTTGGCCTGTGGACCTGTGGCCAGCAGTTCAGAGTTTATGCTTTTGTTCTTCCCATAGTGCATGGTCTCCAGCATTCTAGTAAAGCATTTTCCTCAGAAATTCTTTCCTGACTAATAACTCTTTATAGACTATGAAAACTCAATACAATAAAGTTTTTAGCACAAAATAACAGGAATGGTATAGGTACCAAAGAAATAATAACTCATTAAAGCATCCTTTTTCTTTTGAATTCTGTAGCTAAAAGAAATGTTAGCAGTATAGCACACACACATGAGTAAATTACATAATAGATTATAAGATTAAGAAGGTTATAAGTACTTTGAAGAAAAATAACCCCGGAGGGAGTTAGGGAATGGTGGTGTTTGTGCATGGTAAGGGTGTAATTTAAATAAGATGGTCTTGGCTAGCCTCGCTGAGAAAGTGTCATTTGAGCAAATATTTAAACGGGCTGAGGGAGCAAGCCATGTGGATGTCTCGGAGGACAAGCACAACTGGTGCTGAGGAGGGAGGACTCCTCACTGTACAAGAATAGCACGGAGGCCACACAGGGCAAGAACGGGGAAAGACACGGAGAGTTGTGGGCCGTGAAGGCAGAGAGGTAACAGGGCCAGACCATGTAGAGCCTTGACAGCTATTGTCAGCACCTTGGTTCTTACTCTGAATCAGATGGGAAGCCACCAGAGCATTTTAAACAGAGCAGTGATATAATCTGGATTATAATTGGGCAGGATGGCTCTGGCCCTGATGTTGAGAATGACTAGCAAGAGGAAAGGGTGAAGGCAGAGAGGGTAGTGCGGATGCTCTTGCAGTAATTCAGGCAAGACATGGTGTGGTGTGGCTTAGGTCGTTCCTGGCTGGATTCTGGATGTATTTTGAGGAAGGAGTCAACAGAATGTGCTGATGGTTTGGAAATGGAGACAGAGCCGGGAAGGGAAAGGGGGGGAGTTTGGGGAGCATATGAGGATGATATGCTGGCAGGATTGGTTGCCAGCAACTGAAATGAGGAAGTCTGAGAAGGCAGTGCCTGCATCTTTGGGTCTGTGTGTCATTGTTTTACAAACCAAATCTGTGGTGTTCTGAGTTTTTCTTATGATTCATAAGAGGACGTTTGGAAAGTACTCAGGGGTTTTGATACCAAAGAATTATGATCTGTAAGATTAAAAAGTATATACAAAAAAATGTTTATGTATGTGAAAGGCAGCCAAAAAAAGTAAATTTATCATTGGTGGGCATTTGAAGATTAAAATGGAAGAATGCTTGAATATAAGGAACGAAAAAGAGCTTCCTGTATAGTGCTAAAAGCATCACTCCATATGTACTCATCCAGTAAATAAGTTTCCTATTTTATGTCAAATGTACTATAAATGTAGGTTTAATGCCAGCAAATTACTTTCCCATGAAATGCTTCTAAGTGTTTTGCCTCATATCTGTGTATTTCATTTTTAGACAATGTCTAAAGCTTTTAAGCAATTTGTAAGTCCAGTATATTCCGCTGTGTATTTTGCTCCAAGAGTAATGTCCTTGGACAGAATCTTTTTTCTGGGTACAAGTCAGAAAATAACAAACATTGGGTGAAGAGAAGGATTTGGTGAAAGGTACCACATTTTCTATTCTCATGGGACAAGAGTTAGGGCAAGATTCTCATAATTCTAACAGGAATTTAGATGATTGGACTAAAAATGAAAGTCAGAGTCCCCAACTCCACGTTTGGGCTCAGTGAGTCACTAGAAGGATTCACAAAAAACTGTTGCAATCAGGTTTAATGCCACCACAGGGAACAGACGGAAGTCAGCAGAGGGAACGGGGCACAGAGCAGACGAAGCCCGGGAGAAACCAAGCACAGCAACTACGGCAGCATGTGCAGAGCCCCAGCGTGGTGTCCAGGGCTTTTACGGAGTTCAGTGATGTGGACGTGCAGCGCCTGCGTGACTGACTTCAAATCCTTGACTCCCACAGCAAAGATAGTTTATCGTAAATCATATTTAGTATAAACTGTCTGATCAAACTGGTACCATATGGCTCAAGGCTTCAGTTATACAAAAACAAAACAAAACAACAAAAAACAACAACAACAGAAATCTCCTATCAAGCAGAATATTATAACGGCTCTAAGCTCAGCTCCCCTGAGTTAAACTAGGGCCAGTACTGAAGACAGGCCTGTCTTAGAAATGTGCAGTGTTTGAACAATAGGCCTGCTGTGTTAACCCTTTTCTGTCCAGCATGGTAGGGCCTTGAATATGGATAGTATCAGTGCTTCTTAGAGTCATTACCATCAGGGGTGAACTTATAGGACCTGATCCTGGAGGAGATGATATGAGGACATACCCAAAATATATAGTTTTGGCTAAATTCATAAATGCATGAACCAGAGTAGATTGCATATAAGAGATTAAACGTGTTTGGTGGTACTTTGTCTAAAAAATCTGTAATTGATGTCTTGACTCATCCCACAGAAGTTTGCAACTATTGGACTAGGAGAACAGAGGAATATGTGGTATTGCCTGGCATCAGGAAAGAGGTAGAAAAGAGGAAAGGTAGCCTGGAAGCTGACGTAAAGGCAGAGGAATTGGCTCGTGAGACTATGGAGCCTGAGACGTCCTGGTGTAAGTTCCGGTCGAAAGGCAGGAGAAGACTGATATTCCATCTCAGGGAGGGAGGGTGGGGGGATGGTAAAG
>NW_005371441.1:100115-161034 GCF_000412655.1 Myotis brandtii | reverse complement strand
GGGGATGAAGGTGGGGAGGGGGTAGACAGAGAGAAGGCTCTCCTTGTGGTGTATCAGTAAGTTTGATCTCTGTCTATAAATTTGGTTAATGAAGAAATAGTATTAGATTGGAAGACTTTTCTCCTCCGATGTGTTCAGTACCTTGGAATATGTATCTTGAAAGTTGTCAGTGTGCAGTTGAGCAGGAAGAAGGAGAAACCTCTTAGCATCAGTACTTTGTATTTGATATTTTTAGTCTCTTGAGAGTCTTCAAGGTTGTGAATGCACAATACACTGTATCTGTTTTTTATGAGCACTTCCTGGTAGCATGGTGCACTTCCTTTGGGTGGGAACGACCTTGGGGTTCTCCTTGAGAATGTGATGATGCTTCTGCAAGCCCTCATTGAACACTTTGTAAATCCGAAGCACCCTTGTATTGCTTTACGTGTACCCGGTAGTTGAAGATCACAGAAACCCTGTGAGGAAGGTGTTATTATTTCACCCCTTCTACAGCGGAGAAAGCAGGGACATAGCTAAGGATGTCATGTTCCTGGGATTCAAACCCTGGAAGTCTGGCTCCAGCTGGTGCCCTCAACCACTAATCATGTTCTGAGGTGAACGATGGTTAACTAGTATTTTGAGGGAACACTTGGCAGAAAGTGGTGTTTTGTAGGTGTTATCTCATTTAATCTCCCAACCAGGCTATAACACAAATGCCATTTTTATCTTCCCTTTAAATGAGGGATGAGGCTTAGATGGTTAGCTTGTTTGAAGCCATTCAGTGGTGAAAAAAGCCATTCTGGCCTCTGTGCCCGCCCCCTGAGCCACCTCACCATCTGCCCTCGTGACTCGATGGCAGGAAGAAAAGTTTTACTTTTGTTTTCATGAGCATTTCATGGTTTAGCTTAACTGTTATTTGAAACTATGATGTTATATTTAGCTATTGGTTTCATTATCTCTATTCATCTTCTTCTCTATGCTTTATTATTTTGTCAGTAATGCCAGAAAAGAGTGTTTTCATGCTTAACGCTCTTGCTGAGAAAGCTATAGGTGGTTTCTCAGACCCTTCCAGAATATCTTTGGTTACTTGCTGCGTAGAAAAAATTTGAAAACAAAGATTGTTAATTTTCTTTTGGGGTTAGGCACAGTAAGTTAAATAAATGGCTTTGGACTAAGGGAGACATAACTTTTAACTTTAATGCCAGACAGTAATGCAAATACTGCAGTTAAAAACACCACCACCAAAACCTCAGAAACACCAGTTTCCTTGATTTTTTTATCCTATAGTTATTTAGGGCAGAGCATAGTTTTTCTTGTTTACTTTGTGTTCTCTGACTAGCACATTTCCTAGATTTAATAGCTGGTAAAGACATAGCTGAATCAATTAATATTTATAAGAAATTCTTACCCCCAACACAGGGAATTGATATTCTAATTCTGAAAATCAGTACATTGGAAAAGTTAATACCTATGCTTCAAATACTACTTTTGAAAAGATTGAGAATACCAAAAATAGTTACACTCAACATTAAATTATTCTGATAAAAAGATCAGAATAAAAAATTCTGAAAATACTTTAGGATATTGTACTCCAACACCATGTGGAAAATCAATTAAATATGTAATAAGGAAGTACGAATCAGATGCCCAAGTGTTAGACTGCTCGATAAATTAGAATTTACTTATATCTTAGATAGTCTAACGATTTCATTTTCTCCCAGCCTTTGTAAAGAAAAATTAAGTACTCCAGTAGTTGCATCAGTGACTTTGCAGACTCCCCACCTCTACCCTGCTTTCTCTTTAGCTCCATGAAAATGATACAGATTTAACTTCCTTTCTACATTTCCTAAGGCAATCACTCTCTCAAAAGCTGGATCTTAATGGTTCTTAGTTTTGTAACAATGTGCATCAGGCAAAAGCTCTACTACTCAATGCCTCCAGTTTGATATCCACTACATTACTCCTTCAAGTAGTCTCTGGTGAATGGGAGATGGAACGAACCTTCAGACTTGACACCGGAAACTATGTGTGGCCGTTTTAAACTTACTTCAGATCCATTATTCTTCTCATAAGAGAAAGTTATACAACTATCATTGTTGATGTAGGAAAGCAGTGAGTTTCAGATGTATTAGGAGACAGTGTGGTACCTGCAGGAAAACTTCCTTGGGCACAATGTAGAAATGTTCTTAGACTGCACAGAGCTGCACTTAAACTTACAAACCTAACCCACAGTTTCTCAGTGTTGAGTGTGGAGGTGGTGAACACCATCATTATACAGTGTGGTTTTGCTGTGTGGGTTCAGGGTTATAATTACTCCCTCAGTAGTGTGTGTAAATTCTTGGGGGTTCCGTCTGGTATAATTTCATATTGTGGATTTTTGTTTGGAAATGACTTTTTAGGGAGATATAATTCATTTCACCCTTAAGTAAGGAAACAATAAGCCCTCAGTAAAAGGCACTTTCATTTTGATTAAGAGCCCTTGGTTTTAAAAAATTTTCTTTTTTTGGCTGAGTCCACAGACTTTACACATCAGGGAGTATAATTTTAGGGAATGATTGTATAGTACCCAAACCATATGTTTTCTTAGGATTTGACATATTTAAGAATAATGCTCGATTTATTTCACTACAAAAATTTACCAAGAAAACAAGGTTTATTTTGCTATTTAAAAAATTACTTTTCAAAAAATTATTCTAAATGTACATTTAATAAAATTGAAATAGAAAAGCCAGGAGAACTTTTAAAATGTGTACCTTCTATTGGTTAAAATATGCGGAAACAGTGAGGTTAGTAAGTATGAGACGACCATGGCAAGATGTTTCTCAGATACTTGGGAATAGGGTTTCTCTGAGAGTTAAATCCTAAAATAGATCAGAGAAGGAAACGGGCATCTCTGTTAGGGTATATAGAGTGCCCAGGCCATCAGAGTTTTCCTATAACCAGATTGGAGGCTTAAAGAGGGAGGGAACTTGGGTTTCAATGAAAGCATGAACAGGGAAGGAGGAGTTGTAGATGCTAACTTCTACAGTGTCTACACATTTTTCAGGGGAGAGGGTATGATGTCAGGGACGTTCAGCTGTCTGGTCTGTTGGATTGTTTTATGGATATGGGTGGGAGGCATTTGACTGTCCTAATCATGTAACTAATTCCTGGGCCATCCATTGGGGGTGGCAAACTGGAACAGCTACTCTTGGGTGAGCTTGGTGGGGGTGGTGGCAGGAGCTGCAGGGATGTACATTTGCTCTTCTTTCCTAAATGTCATTACAAGTTAATTTTTAAAATGTTGTTTTTAATGGTATCCCAGATGCTGACAATACAGCTTCCGTTCAAACGCAGTTATGGTGGTGAACTTGACTGGTTAAGTTGCCCCAAGCCTAAGGCCCTTCCCACTTCCTTTGTTCTGATTCCTGTTCACCAGGCAATTATCTAATAACTTTACTTCCTGTGCAGTGTTACGACAATATTTCCCAATCTGCTTGATCATTGCATTTCTCATAAATGAATGCAGACATTCTGGTTCTATTTATCCTGAGGGAGTAGAGTTTCAGTTTTATTAACATTGCAGAGCATCTCCTGGGCTGATCAGCTGAGGTGTTGATGACAGCGACTGAAACAAGACTAGACCCTGGATTGAGGTTAGTGCAGTGGTCAGCAAACCGTGGCTCGCGAGCCACATGCGGCTCTTTGGCCCCTTGAGTGTGGCTCCTCCACAAAATACCACGTGCGGGCGCGCACGTACAGTGAGATTGAAACTTCGTGGCCCATGCGCAGAAGTTGGTTTTCGGCCAGGGCGAGTCTATTTTGAAGAAGTGGCGTTAGAAGAAGTGGGGGGTGTCGGTCGGTTGGGCGACGGGAGACGCGGCGCAGGTGGGCCGCTGGATACGCAGCGCGGGGGAGGTACATTGTTTTGAGATACGTTCGCTGAGGTCGACCCCTTCCAACTCTCCCATCCACACTCGTCTCTCTGAAACAAGTATACAAGACGAGTGTGGATGGGAGAGTTGGAAGGGGTCGACCTCAGCGCATGTACCTCAATCAGATCGAGGACGTGTTTAGCAAAGGCCAGCTTAGGAGTACCCTAATTAAGTTAATAACAATGTACCTACCTATATAGTTTAAGTTTAAAAAATTTGGCTCTCAAAAGAAATTTCAATCGTTGTACTGTTGATATTTGGCTCTGTTGACTAATGAGTTTGCCGACCACTGGGTTAGCGCATCAATTCTGGCAAGGGCAGAAGGTGTCCCCCAAGTACTCATGTCCCTTCCATAATATAAATTCATTATTTGGAAACAGCCAGAGATTGTAGTATTTCCCAGCCCCTATTATATCACTTGGCCTTTCTTTTGAAAGAATACAGCAAGAAGCCGTCACCTTTTGTACACTGGCCATGGGAAGCAGTCAAACTCAGATACAGCAATAGTTTATTTTGTTGTTACTCTTTTCTTTTGGGGCAAAACCACCAACGAATACTTGCAAATATTCAAGGGTCATATGCTTTCCTTCCTAGTGAGTGTTGAGCTTACTGTGAATGATGTGTTGAAGAGTCAGGAGTATTGTGTTCAAGTTGTAGCTGTCTCCAAGTGGCATGACCTTGCCCTAGTCTGTTAACATCTCTGATTCTCTTGCTTATAATATTCTTTTTCTTTCAGATAAAATATTTTATGGGTAGGCTAGTACAATTTTACATTTCTAAGACTTCTTCCCTTTTATTAAAAATTACAAATGTTTATTGAACTCTTACTTCATATCAAGGTCTATGATAAGTGTACTTAATCTTCCCATTAGGTTGGGATCATTTTATGAATGAGAGAATAGAAACTTTGAGACCAGAAGTCAGTTGATCAAAACTATTAGACAGCCTGCCCAGTGTTGCTCAGTGGTTGAGGGTCCACCCATGCACCAAGAGGTTGCGGGTTCGACTCCCGGGCAGGGCACATGCCCTGGTTGTAGGATTCCCCTGTGGGGTCATGCAGGAGGCAGCCAACTGATGTTTCTCTCATTGATGTTTCTATCTATCTCTCCCTCTGTCTTCCTTTTTCTCTAAAAATCAATAAAAACATATTTAAAAATAAAACAAAAGTAGTAGCACAGCTGGGATTATACTCATGTCTGCCCAACTCAATACGTATTATGTTAGACTTTGGCACATATTATAAAAGGGTTTAGGCGAATATTAGAAAAGGTTTTTAAGCCATCTTAACTTGGGATATGTTTTACTTTATACAAGGTGATTTTTCTCTTCCATTCTTATGCATTCTATATTTAAAAAAATTTTTAATTATGTTTTAATACTTTCTATATTTTCTAAAGCCAGAGGAATTGAAAGAACTTTTGTACTACTATGCATTTCATTTTTAAACAATCCCAGACCACTTGGAAACCCACTTCATTTTCGAAATTTGATGGACTAATTTAGTTTTCAGTTCTTTTCATTTTCATACTCTTTCTGTGCTTTCGTTGTGTAAGGATGGCAGAAATGTTGTTGAATTGTTAAATGTTTGGTTACAGGAAAGGACCTTGGCTTAGGATTTAGGAAATTTGGGTTCTAGTTCTGCCTCTGAAGTTTAAGATACTGAATAACAGCATATAGTAACTCTTAATACTGTTTTGCCACATTAGTTTATTGTAAATAAAAGATCAAATATGTGAAAAGCATTTCACACAAAAATTTCTCTGTGTGTCAGAAATCATAATAGCTATAGTGGACAGTTGGAACCAGAACTAAAGCAAAATAATTTTAGGTTTATTGTTGTTGTGTGAGGACCTGCTTACGATTTGGACATCTTGTTAAATGCTTGTTATAGCCTTTGGCTTGGCCGAAGCAAAATGCCAAACTAGGATTATTGTGGATAGATGACCAAATTGCTACCTGAATTATTTTGTAGTGACAGGTTAATTCTTAAAGGACTATATTGTATTAGTTAATTAGGTCTAAATTAGGGAATGTTTTGCTCTCTGAGCTTTGTAGAAGGAGACAAAAGAATGGGAAAGGAAACTGGATTGGGGAAGCTAGCCTATGGTAGTGGAGGAGAAGAGGAATGACTCTTGGGGGGAATGGGGCCTAATGGAGTCTTTCAGAAACATGCTGAGAACTGAGTTATGGGTAAACTGTATTATTAGAGTCAGCTGCGGAGGTCACCTGTGCTTTTGCCATATTGAAAATGCCATGCTCTTTCTTGAACTGGGCCAAGTGCAACTCAAAGATTTAAGTGAGTTGGCTCTGCTCGTCTGCAACATGATGAACGAGGTGGAAAATGCCTTGAGAGATCACCCACAGACATCTGAAAGTACAGAATGGTTTGTCCAGGGGAGTGTGTGTGTGTGTGTGTGTGTGTGTGTGTGTGTGTGTGTGTGAGATGTGGGGGGGGGAGTTGGCCATTCTGGTAAACTCATTTGCCTTTAATGGCCATTGTTTCACTCAGCATTCCTAGTACCTCCCAAAGCTCAACAAATTTTGCCTTATCCATTTACTTAAAAAAAAACACACAGACCACAAACTTTTAATACTTAAACGTATCAGAAACAAGAACTTTATATATCTGTTGAAATTTCATGTTTGTTGTGCTATAGTTTTTTCTAATGAAATAAGTAGGTCAAATTAGCATAAGACCAGTCCATCTGTAGTCCACCTAAAATTATCTTGAGGAATGTTCCTTTCATCTAATTTTAGCTCTTCTCTTTACAGAGTGGGTCCACAGGATGCCAGGGTAGAGGTCAAAGGGGAAACCCAAAGACTGCAAATAAGGGCTTTTTGATGGAATTTTCTAGATCAACTTAAGCTGGTAGATGGGAATTAGGTTTCCCTGTAGGTTATCAGACTAAAGCAAGTTTGAGTTAGACTTTAGTTAGGTTTAATTTTGTCCTTTCTTTCTTTCTTTCTTTCTTTTTTTTTTTTTTGAAAAAATAACACAATACTTTTTAGGCTGTAGGAGTTTCTAGATCTTATGTTTCCCTCTGTGGGTTTCCTAGCAGACTTTTTTCTGAAAAATTCTAAACTTGGGTTGGCTTCAAATAAGAGGAACTAAGGTTTCTTCTTGTTGATTTTAGCGATCATATCTACCCTGCCAGCTCTAAGCCCAGGAGTTAGCTCAGTTCAGCCAGAGTTTATGAGCTGCCTTTTCTGTGTCAGGCACAGTGCTAAGCCCTGTGATGCAAAGAGGAAGCTATGGTCCCGTCTTCTGTGAGACGCAGCATATAAACAGCCCAAACAACCCAACGCAATACAGCTACGTGCCAGATAGAGCAGAAATTAGCTCTTTGGGCAGAGCAACAAAGGCCTTAAAAGCTGGGAGAGCACTGGGGGCTGGGCACGTGGAGTGTGTTATGAGGGGGGCAGCACACAACTTACGCCGCGATGAATGCTGTGGGTTTTTTCTCCCCAGGCAGTCTTCATCGAAGATCATTCTGCAGAATTTCTGTGGGCTCTGCCTTGGCCCACATGGAATTCCAACAAGAATTAATGTTTTACACGTGTGAATGCTGTGGGTTTTTTCTCCCCAGGCAGTCTTCATCAAAGATCATTCTGCAGAATTTCTGTGGGCTCTGCCTACATGGAATTCCAACAAGAATTAACGTTTTACACGTGCGGTAACGCACAGCCTCACTGCCCTGACACCCTCACATGAATTTGAAGTAATAACTAGGGAACCTTCAGTTGGCATATTGAGATGGCATCATTCCCAAAACAACATCGTAATGAGGTTCTGTGCCTCAGAAGCAACTCTTCTTGTTTAAACACTACTCAGGCACAGCCTACCCAACGGGAAGCAATGTGGCAGAAGTGGCTGGGCTCAGAGTATGAGTCTCCGATTGTGAGGGACTGTCTGGAGCAGCCTTGACTATGTCAATGACCCTGGACTTGGCTAGGGGGATTAGATGCCTAAGGAAAGAAAAAAAGCTTAAAACCAGTCAGCCTTAAGCACCTTTAGGGAATGTTTGTAGAGAGTCTGAAATAGGGAATTTCTAGTCTACACATAGCTATTACCCCACCCACCCCCATAACCCAAGCCACCCCCTACTAGAACTTGAGGTACACATTCAAACACCAGTAGCAGACAGATCATCTGTTCTATGCACGTAGGGGTCAGTTAAAGGAGAAACTTCTAACCCATCCTCATTCTGGGTACCTAAGCCCCCACAGTGTTCATTGTATTGATGTCTGCATTCAATCTTAGACTTTGAGCGATTTAATATATACAGGCTTTTTAAAAATTTGTTAGCATGATTGTCCTCTGAAAAGAGCAAGAAATAAACCTGGGGTTGGGGGAAGGGGGCAGTCTGAAGTGAGCATTACTTCAGACCCAGCCACATCTCTGTGTTGCCAGAGAACCACACCCCTTCTTAGACACAACCACAGCCGATTATTGCTTTTGGCCAGGTCTCTGACCTTGAAGGATCCAGACAGCCGCCTTGAAGCTTTGGGTGCTAGACATAATATGGGCAGAGTCCTAGAGTTATTTCTCTTTTATATATTTTATTTAGCATGGCTATACTGATTTTTTTTTTAATTCACCACAAATTCTCCTCTTGAAGTAAATCTAAAATGCTTTACCAAACCACTGCCATTGATGTCATTACGGTACAGAAAGTCTAAAGCACATTCAGAAATATAAAGAATGCTAGGACTTATGGCAGCATCCACGGGGGATGCCATATTGCTCTTCTCTTGGAGAGCCAGCAAGTTGGGAATCTGGATTGATCTCTGATGTGTGTTAAATCCTTGGTTTCCTTTCTTCTGAATGTGCTGAGACAGTTTTTTCTTGGAAAAATAGTTGATGTTCAGCTGGGGAGGTTGATTTTTCTCCATCAGTTTTCCCCTTTAATAATTGAAAACTACTGTTCATTATTTACATAAAACTGTCTTTTACTGGTCTGCTTTCTATAACCTTTCCCCTCTGAAGAATTTTAAGAATTCCCTGACGTTGCTCTAGGGGATTTAATGTGTGCTTTATCCCAGATGTGAGACATAGACTAGGACTAGGCTGAGGTTCCTTTTTTTTTTTTTTAATGTTCCTACATTTGAAAGACATTCTTTTAACCTGTGAGCAAAGCTGCCACTGAAAAAAAAAAGGACTTTTAAGAAAATTAAGTAGTTAAAATATGTGAGTTTGGTTTAAATGTCTGACTTACTGAATGAAACCAAAATCCCATATGCAAAATGGAAAAGTAGACAGTAGTTTCAAATAATAAGGGGAAAATGCCCACGTGTTATTCTAGCCTTTTGATTCTGGGATCTTGTTTTCTGAATGAAGGCGTGTCAGCTTCCAGTCCCAGCAAGCCCCGGCCAGGTCTTTCCCTCATGCTCGTGCTGTCAGCCCAGGGGACTCGCGGGCCCAGCAGACGTTTTCCCTTCTTTTGTCTTCTCTGTCCCACCTTCTGCGGACGCAGTGAGGATGTTTATCTTTACTCGTAATATTTTGTCTGCTTGCGTTCTTATATATGTATTGATCCTAACCCCCAGTTCAGAATATAGAATGTTAGGGAGAGGTTAGGGTGAAGGAGGCTCTGCTAAGCAAGACAGGATTTTCCATTTTTTCCTAATGTCCATTCAGATTCCCAGATGGCATTTCACCACTAGCTTTTGGTGAATGTGGTTTTCATATTAGTGGCTAAAAAAATAACCATCAAGCCTAAACTTTTAGCGTGACAAAAATGTGACAAGAATGCCTACTTACTGCAAGTATTATACTGTTTTCCCAAGTCCAAAGTTCTGTTTTCCACAGTGTATACATATCTGATGTATCATGCCTAATTAATTAAATAACTGATTAATTGACTTTAAATTATTAGGTTTCAGTAAGTACATATCTTCCTAGTTCAAATTTCGTTGTATTAAAAAATATCTAAATTTTCAATCCTTGGACCTTTTCCTAGTGAGTTCACTACCTGCCATATGCTTCTACTTTGCCGTGTTTCCTTGGTTGATATGTCCTCCTTTTCTTGTTTTCCTCCTGCAGTATCTTTCGAAGATGGTTTGGCTGCCTTGGAGGTTTGGAGATCTGATGCCACGATGAGGACTCACACACGGGGGGCTCCCAGTGTGTTTTTCATATCTTTACTTTGCTCCGTGTCAGCCTACATCACTGACGAGAACCCCGAAGTCATGATCCCCTTCATCAACGCCAACTATGACAGCCACCCGATGCTGTACTTCTCCCGGGCGGAGGTGGCGGAGCTCCAGCTCAGGGCCACCAGCTCCCACGAGCACATTGCCGCCCGGCTCACCGAGGCCGTGCACACCATGCTGTCCAGCCCCTTGGAGTACCTGCCCCCCTGGGATCCCAAGGACTTCAGTGCCCGCTGGAATGAAATTTATGGCAACAACTTGGGTGCCTTGGCGATGTTCTGTGTGCTGTATCCTGAGAACATCGAAGCCCGAGACATGGCCAAAGACTACATGGAGAGGATGGCAGCTCAGCCTAGTTGGTAGATTTTTGTCTTTTTCTTCTTCCTGTATTAACTCTGCAATTTAAAGAAACGAATTTATACTCAGATGAAATCTCAAGAGGCCAGATTTTCACATACTTGTTTGTGTGCATGTGTGTGTGCGTGCGTTGCGTGTGTGTGTGTGTGTGTGTGTGTGCGCGTGTGCGTATGAATGAAAGGATTTACTTGTTATTTGTGTTGTCAGTGGCTTATCTAACGTCCATAGTTTCAAAAGGGCTAGTAACTTCCATGTTTAAAGTTAGAGGGAAAATATTTAGATACAATCTAACCAAAGAAAAAGTAATTTGTTGGATTGAATAAACAGTAACATTTTGATTGTTGAGAATTTTTTTCACCTTGTTTAAAAAGTACACATTACTGTCATCTGTAGGTTCTCATTGACATTCTCCCCTCCCCCCCACCAGGTGGTTCAACCTCTATGCAACAAGAAATTTCAGGCAATTAAAATCTATTGTTATGATAGGAGCTAAAAGTAAATGTGATGGGATTATTTTGTAGTCTGTAAACAAGTTCTTATCCAGTTGCCAGCAAATTAGCCAAACCTGTAGGAAAACTAGTGTTGTAGTGTAATTGTGTAAGGAATTCTTATCTATACTAATAAAAGCCTATGTGGTTGTGACACCCTCATGCTGTGATGCCCTCATGCTGTAACAATCCATCACGCATGGGTGGGCGGGGACTTGATGCTGCGTGTGCGGTGCAGAGGCGGGACCCACCGGCTCTGGCCTACCTCTTTGGGGCAATCCATCAAGGAGCCCCAGGTGGGTGGACAGGGCCTACCTCTTTGGGGTGATTGATTGTGGGGCTCCCGCACTGTGGGAGGGCACAGGCCAGGCTGGGGAACCCCCCTCCCCCTGAGTGAACAAATTTCATGCACCAGCTCTCTAGTTATGTAATAATTTACTTTCAAAAATTCAAGATTTGAGGACAAACTTCCTCTCTCTTTTTGATTAGTTTAACTTTATTTGTTTATAATTTGTTTCCAAAAGATATGGATGAGTAGATTAAATTAGAGAATCTATGTAATCTTAAGCTATGTCTTAACACATATGCATGGCTCAGTTACACTAAAAAAAATTACAAACTATATGATATCCTTTTAAAATTACATAAACTGCTACTTGTCATAGGGCTAGAGAGAACTCATTGTTAAGTGCTTAGAAAACTCAGTGAATGTATTTAATGCTGTGATGAATTAGATCTCCCATGAATTACATCTTGCATTTCATAGGGGTGAGGAATGGTAGTTTGCAAGCTTCCTGAGTTTTGCCAATAGGGCAAAGAAACTTAATTCTTTCTAAATTTCTGCTAGTAAGGTAAAGACTGTTGTTTGCTTATAGAGTTTGAAGGATTTTCTAGAATTTCTCAATGAAAAAGATTATGGAAGAGTTGTCATTAAATCCCTAACAGAGCTGATTTTTTAAGACTTCTTAGTTAGATATGTCTAGTCATTTTGAAGCTTTTACAATATTTTAGATAGAAAAGAACCTTTTTAAAAAAATTTTGTTTTATAGCTGAGCCATGTATGCAGTAGTTTCTGACTTTGGCACTAATTAACTGATCTTATTTTATTGACACCAAGAAAGAATATAAAAGATGTGTGAAATTTTATTTGATAGTTGAGTTACAAGATTATATTATTATCACATGTTATAATTACGTGACATTGTGTAATTAGTTAAATCTGGCAAGCATCTTTATTTAGAAAGAAAACTTTGTTGTCTTATAAGGGGTACTTTTTATTAAAGCTCTCCTCACCCACCCTTTTTTTATATACATAGTGAAATTTGACAGATTAAGATACTGGTGAAATTGTTCCAGAGATATAGTTACTGTAAAAAGTCATCTATTTGACCTCATAAAAGAGTAGTTGACTATGAAGTATCATTTCCTTAATGGAGATTATTTTAGCACAAATATAAAAACATTAAAAGAATTGAATGACTAGTGCAGTTTTATTTACTATAATATAAACATTCAGGCATATAAATGTCAGCTTGAATGAATGCTGTTAATAGAGAGGATTAGACTCTTATCATAAAAGGAGAATAACTGACTTCATATAAAAATGAAAAGTTTTACATAATTTCTACAGGCTTAGATTTACTGGTTTTTGGAGATGTGTAGAAATTTACTAGAGGGCTAGTACTTTATTCATGGTAGTATTGATAAAAATGGGTATAACTCTGTGCCATTATCCAGTAATGTGTAAACCAGTCTGTGACTTAATAGAACTGAACAATTGACTTCTTTTGCTTGACCTCCTAGAAGATGAAGGTCACAAATTGAGAATTTACTTTTACATCTAGTTTCTAGCTCTAGAAGTGATCCTAGCATAAAAATTTGAGCTACTGGAACATTTTGTCTTGGCAAGTACTGTTACTAGACTGTGTTTTTTAATCGTTTTGTGGAAATTTTAACTTTCTAAAAGCTGCCATACCTAATCCCTAGACTCTTAAATTCTCATTTAAATTTGTAGTTGAACATAATCACTTTTTGACAATTTAAAACACTGTTAGATGTTTTTCTAGTTCAACTATCTCTTTAAATCAACTAAATCATATGTCCCCATTATGCACAGAGAAGTATATTGTGGGTATGGTCATTGTCTTAGGGTAGGTTCACCTATATTTGGTTTTTAGGGGGTGGAGTAGACTAATTCTTATTTACAAAAAATCAACAATCAGTAATTCATATTTTGGAATTTTTAAGTAAAGCGTTCTACAAGGCTTCATCAGACTTACTGTATTCGCCATTTTCCTTGAAGAACATTCCTACTGTTACGAAAACCACTAAATTGTGTTCATTGACTTAGTCAACAAACATTTATTGAGCATCTGTTGTATGTCATACCCAGTGCAGGGTGCTGGGGACTCAGAAGGGGTGCAAACATTGGATATTTGAAAGCTAAGCGAGGCCTATATCCTCTCCTCAGAAATGAGTGTACGGTCATTATGAACTTACCAGGTGCTTCACGCTGCACTCCGGTGCAGTGGAAAAGTGCCAGGTCTGTAGTCACATGGCCTGGATTGGAATCCCAGCTCCCCTTCTTCAGCTGTTTTACTTCAGACTAGTTTACTTACCTTGTTTGAGCCCTAGCGTTCTGATGTATAAAGTAACAGTAACAGTGGTATCTACCTCATAGGGTTCTTAGGATTAAATGAGGTAAAGTACTTAGCACAGTTTCTGTCAACAGTAAATAAGAAAAATGACAACTACGATCATTATTGTTACTGTTATTTACTTAGCATGGGGAGGGTTCTTAGGATTAAATGAGGTAAAGTACTTAGCACGGTTTCTGTCACACAGTAAATAAGAAAAATGACAACTATGATAATTATTGTTACTTAGCACTGGACCCTGTTTGGTTTATAATTTGGTATATGTAGGCTCTAAGGAAATAGTATTTGTTTGGTATTAATTTGGAGACTTTACTCATTTTTGTTCAGATTGCTCTCAAAACTAGAACATCTGTGTAACTCATAAAATTTTCCTTTTCGCTTTATTGCATTAAAACTTTCAGCAATGCTCCCCTGGGCCCTTCATGCATCTAAGAATCTGATGCTAATGCCAATGAGGAAGGCTTACGGGAAAGGGACAATGATGTGTCTTTTGTCTGGTATTAGAAGGAACTATATCGAGGAAGGCTTACGGGAAAGGGACAATGATGTGTCTTTGGTATTAGAAGGAACTATATTTGAGTTAAGCATGAATACAGGTGTATTCATGTGGTTCATGTCATTTGAATATTTTGTAAATAAAGATCTGAAAGACCATATATATATAGATTCACTTATTTATGAATCTTGGGCCATTATAAAAGAAAAGCTAAATGGGAAATGTTACCTAATTCTACTGATGTTGTCATGTGTCCGATGTACTACAAAGTTGAAAGGAAATCTGATAGATTGATGATGATGGTGGTGATTGATACCATAGAGATGAGACTCTGTGTTCTGTGTGGGCCTTTGCAGAGATGCCCACATCCTGTTGCAGAAGCTCTCTCCTTTGAACTGTCTTCTGCTAATGCTAATACGTTCTTCATAACAATGAAAGTAACAGTACTTTAAGCTTGCTCTTAGTTCTAAAAATCAAATTTTAAAAGATATTTTAACCAATATGTATAAAATGGCCAATTATTTTTCACACAACAAATAATATCTTTGATTTTTGAATGAAGCCCCTTCTCCCCCATAGATCTCATCTTCCAAATGAGAGTTGGGATTTGGGTTGCAGTTGGCTCTGTGTTAGGTAAAAGCGTGGCCAGAATTCAATATGCAACCACTTTAAGTACACTTAATGAGCTGAGATCATAGATCTGGGGCTGGTAACAATACAAAATGCGTTTTATTGCACTTAAAATGAATTCACTTTTTTATATAATGTCACCTAGTTACTAGAACAAGTTCTGTGTTAGGCCAATTGGCACATGGAGGTATTCTCATTTATAAATGGTTGCTTTGTGCATTCAGTTCTGACATAGTTAAGAAAAAGAGCACAATTGATCTCCAAATAACTAAAAATCTTTCATCTTTTTTCCCTACTCAAGAGCTTAAACTTTAAGGTAGGAAAATAATAAAAGAAGTTCTTAGTGGAGATTTAAAGGTATGTCCATAAAGTCAATTTCTAGGATGAGTTTTTGGAGTCAGCACATAGTACTCTACTTTCCTAAAATTCTTAAAATATTTATGTATATTTTTATTTACTTATTTCTACTGTGCCTTTCCCTCAGAAGATTAAGGAAACATAAAATACAGGAATCAAATTTGAAGTAGCTGGGAAAGAAAAGAAGGGATAAAAAGGTTAGGGACATCAACTGGACTGGGAGTGAGACAGTAGCCGAAATGCTTCTTCTATGCCATGGGTGGGCCACAGGTGGGCCCTGAGATTTTTAGCAACAAAGAAAGTAGGCTCAGTTAGTTTTCAGCAAACAGTGTCCATGGAATTGAAAACAGATCAGTTACTCTGCAGAGATGCTATTCTGGACCCAAGGATCAAACAGAAACTTCTCTTAGGGTTTTCATGAAGAATCTTCACCCTAGTGGCAGGAGCACCCCTACAGCACATATGTGATGAGTTGTACAGTGCTGTTCTTTTTACACAAGATTAGACTGAGGGCAGGACTATGTCTGTTCTGCTCGTGTGTGTATTCTCCACATCAAGTCTGTATCTGTCTAGTGAACGAATGAATACTGTAGCATCCCCGGATGGAGGATCTCCACAGTCAGGTTCCTGAAAACCAGGGTGGAGGTGGAAGGGACGAACATAAGGTTCAGACACAGGCCACCATTTCCCCCCTAGTCTAGCCTACTCCTTCCGTAGAATTTTGTATATGTAGAAAAATGAAATGCCTGCCTATCTATTAGAGAGCCTCCCTATTCGTTGTGTATCTCAGCCTAGTCCTTGACTGAGTTGTGAGCTTGGCATTATAGCCCTTGGCAAGTTTCTACAGTAATCTTCTACAGCTGAAAGCAAACAAAACCTCACTCAAATAGTTATTGGAAAACACTACAAACCCTGAGTCACTAAAGAAAAGTACAGTTACGTTGACCATATTTTACTTAATAATATGAAGAGATTGATCGCCCAGCCAGTGTGGCTCAGTGGTCGAGCGTCAACCTACTATGAACCAGGAGGTCTCGGTTCGATTCCCGGTCAGGGCACATGCCTGGTTACAGGCTCAATCCCCAGTGTGGGGTGGGCAGGGGGCAGCCAATCAATGATTCTCTCTCATCGTTGATGTTTCTATCTCTCTCTCCCTCTCCCTTCCTCTCTGGAATCAATAAAAAATATATTTAAAAATAATATGAAGAGATGAATGCATTTCAAAGAGATTTAAGTGAGGACTGTAGCAGAGAGGATTTGTTGTTCTGGTTGATGGTGTACAGTTATCTTGTGTGCACTTCCAAGCTGCAGGCTTTTGGGGGCTTTTCTTAAGCATCGTAAACCGTGGGGAACAGGCCAAACATAGTGGGCTGTGGAGGCAGAAGTACACTTGCATCGCAACTCTACGATTGTATTAACCAGGTGTCCTTTGGCAGGTTCCGTAACTCTTCTGCAAACCTCAGGTTCTTCATCTATAAAATGTGGATGATTCTTCCCACGTAAGATTGTCCCAAGGATTAAATAAAGTAATGCATGTAAAGCTCTGAGCGTTATGTGCCTGGAACACAGTTTTATCAAGTTTACTATCAATACACAGAAATACATACAAACATGCAGCTTTATTCTTGTTAAGTTCTTGCTACACTCTGGAGTTGTGCTTTTGAGAAGTATTTGTTGTGAATCATTCTTTCCCCCTTTCTTTATGGCATTTTTGCTTACTTATCGTCAGCAAATAAATCACAGAGGAAAGAAATTACTTCACCCTTGCATTAGAGCCAGTCAGTGACAGGAAATCAGAACTGGTGAGGGAAACAAAGAAAGTTGAACTTTTGGACAGAGAAGTAATTATATTTTTATTCGCAACAGACTGCATATTAAATCCTTACCTGTGACTTGCAAATTTCTGGAGAGTGACCTCTGAGGATGTATTTGCAAAAGAAAAGAAAATAATAAAGGAAAGAGAGAGAAAAAGAAAAAAGAAAGAAAAGCCTCTGGCATAGTGAGAGGAACCATCCGGTTTACTCCTGCACATTCCAAAATGAAGATTGCGCCTGTCTCCCTCAGCATGCCCTGCTCGGCTCCCAAGGCAGTTTTCTCTACAGCTGTTCTGCAGGCTTTTTACTTTTCTAGTTTGCACGTTAAGGCTGGGCCCTGACATGTGGAGCTACAGCACCGTGAGCGAAAGGTCAGGGTTTGCTCTCTAACTTTACAGTGGTGAGGATGGGGAGGCTTCTCCCAGAATGCACCTGGGACCCACTGCATTCAAAGAAACAGATCCAGGGGACCCCTGGTAACAATTGCTGGGCTCTCAGAAAACACAGCCCCCAGCTCCCCTGGCTTGTTCTCATTCATGTTTTTCCTTCCTTTTACTCTTTCTCCTTTCCTTTCTGCCTCTCTTTTCCTCTGTTCCTTTCATTCTATGATCTAAAGGAAGTTATCTCCTTTTACTTTACTTCAGAACTTTGGAAGCAAAAGGTTAAAAACTGGTGACTACAAGGCTTTGAATGATGACCACATTCTTTAATGTGGATAGAAACACATGTTTTAGGAACCTGGCCATTGGGAATTCCCTTCTTTTTTTTTTAATATATTTTATTGATTTCTTACAGAGAGGAAGGGAGAGGGATAGAGAGTTAGAAACATCGATGAGAGAGAAACATCAATCAGCTGCCTCCTGCACACCCCCTACTGGGGATTTGCCCGCAACCAAGGTACATGCCCTTGACCGGAATCGAACCTGGGACATTTCAGTCCGCAGGCCAACGCTCTATCCACTCAGCCAAACAGGTCAGGGCGGGAATTCCTTTCTTGAACGCCATTTAATAAGCAGGCTGTTGCCAGCATCATTCCAAGTGAAGACATAGAGCAAGGGTGGAGGTCAGGTGACCTGTGGCAGGGGGAAGCCTGTGAAAAGTTGCTAAGGGAGAGGTACAGTCAGCTCTGCAGGTTAGCTGAGCATCTCAGGGTGATTGTTCAGCACACAACAGGCAAATTGTGCTCCGTCTATTTCAGATCAAGTGAAGATAAAGCAGCTTAATAATGCTTCTTTCTAACAACTAATTGAAGATACTGTACAAGAGTGATAATGCACAATTGAAGAGAAATCCAAAGTTAATTTTGCTTATGGGATCTGTTTGCTGTTTGACTCCAAGATGCATTATTGGTCTGTCCTTCAACAAATTTCAATGATGAGTGACTTGCTCTTTCCTACATCCTGCCCTTTTAAGGTCACTTGTTGCCTTTTATTTTTTTAGTATATATTTTTATTGATTTCAGAGAGGAAGGAAAAAGAGAGAGATAGAAACATCAATGATGAGAGAAAAATCATTGACCAGCTGTCTCCTGCATTCCCCCTACTGGGGATCAAGCCCCCAACTGGGCATGTACCCCTGACTGGGAATCGAACTATAACCTCCTGGTTCATAGGTCGATGCTCAACCACTGAGCCACACTGGCTGGGCACTTGTTGCCTTTTAAAATACAGCAGGCTTTCAGAGTTGCCTGAGGGAGCTGTGCTTAAGGCCAGAGGAATCCTCCTCCTCTTTTTGGTTGGGTTCTAACTTAGTGCCCTCCTTCACATATATACAGAGACATGAATGTATCAAGTTCAACATAATAGTCTTTACAATTAGGCTCTCAAAATTTTATTAAAAATTTGCCAATCATGGTGTTTATTTAAATGTTGTGCATTCCTTGCTCAATATCTTGAGGGAAAATGCTAGTTGGCAAGTACTACATATGTATATAATGTATTCTATTTCAGTAATGCTTTGTAATCATTTTTTTAAAGTTGGCTTTATCTATGAAGTAAAATAACTATTCAGTTTAACATCACTTAAGAATAGAGTCTTACTAAAAAATAAAAGTGTAAGGTCTTACTCAGAGGAAGACAAATACCATATGATTTCACTTATATGTGGGATCTAAAGAACAAAATAAAAAACAAACAAAGGAGAAACAAACTCATAGATAGAGAACAGACTGATGGTTGCCAGAAGGGTGGGGGGTTGGGAGGCTGGGTGAAAAAGGTGAAGGGATTGAGAAGTACAGATTGTTAGTTACAAAATAGTCATGGGAATGTAAAGTACGACATAGGGAGTATAGTCAATAATATTATAATAACTGTGTATGGTGCCAGGTAGGTACTAGAAATATCAGGGGATCACTTTGCAAAGGATATGATTGTCTAACCACTATGTTGTACACCTGAAACTAATACAAAATATTATTGAATGTAAACTGTAATTGAAAAAAAAATAAAAAAAAAAAAGAATAGGGCCCTGGCGGGGCAGCTTTCTTAGTTGGTTGGAGTGTCATCCTGTACACCAAAGATTGTGGGTTCAATTCCCCGTCAGGGCACATACCTGGGTTGCGGGTTTGATCCCTGATTGGGGTGCCCATGGGAGGCAACTGATCGGTTTCTTTTTCACATCAATGTTGCTCCTTTCATTTTTCTAAAATCAATAAAAAACATTCTCGGGAGAGGATTAAAAAAAAGAATAGGGTCTTGCTGACATTAAGTTCTTACTAATGCTGTATAGATCCCTATAATTACTAGAAAGTGATAATGACCGGAGTATGCCCATGGAGTCTCGTAAAGCTGGGTAGTTCCTTTTACCTTAGTTATCCTCAGAATGGCTTTTACTTCTTCATGTTCTTCTGCCATATACATGAAGGGAATGTGTGGGTTAGCCATGCTCAACACAGTTGCTCATCCTTCTTTCCTTTGCCTTTCCAGTGTCCACATGCTGGCATAGGACAGCAGGCGGAGACACAGTCAGGGGCCTGATCACTGTTGATCCCACATAAGCCTGTGGTTTAGAAGCTTTGTGTGTGGAATGGCTTGGAGGTGAGGGATCAGGAAGAAGGGAACGTGGAAGAAGCTTATAATATTAGTCTAGGAAGGAGATGAAAACCACAATTAAAACAGTAGGGTGGTGAGAACATAGGATGAATTTAAGAGACATTTAGAACAGAGAATCTACACAGAAATTGATTGGATATGGCACAGTTTTTTCAAAGTATGGTTCTTTTATCAGAAACATAGAGGTAGTCTGAAAAAGACAGATTCCTGCCTTAGCTGGTTTGGCTCAGTGGATAGAGCATCGGCCTGCGGGCTGAAGGGTCCCAGGTTCAATTCCGGTCAAGGGCACATGCTTGAGTTGTGGGGCTCGATCCCCAAGGGCACATGCCTGAGTTGTGGGGTTTGATCCCCAGTAGGGGGCATGTAGGAGGCAACCAATCAATGATTCTCTCCCATCATTGATGTTTCTATCTCTCCCTCTCCCTTCCTCTCTGAAATCAATCAATCAATCAATCAATATATATATATTTTAAAAAAAGATTCTGGGGCCCTACCCAGACTCAATGAATGATTTTTTTAACAGGTTCCCTGTGTAATTCTGAGGTACACTCAGATTTAAGTGGTGAAGGGAAAAGGGGTGTAAAGAATGGTACAGTACTTGGTTTTGTGTTGGGTGAATGACCTCACAGTGATGCCCCAGACGAGGTAGGAGAGCAAGTGGGTTTGTGGAAGAGAAAAGGTAATTCACTTCTTTACATACCTTTTTGAGTCACTCTCCCCCCCTCTTAAGTCTCCCTTTTTTCTCCTCCTCCTTTATTCTGTCCTTCATTCTTGCTACTCTGAATGCATTTTGTTATTGTTGTTTGTGTTCTTACTAAATGTGGGTGAGCTCTTCAAGAAAAAGTATCTTTAGGTGGTTAAAAAAAAAAGAAAAAAAAGGTTAACTTGTCACCATCACTGTAAAACATGCCTCCATCCAGAGCTTACAGATTTTTAGAGTTGCTTTTTCTAGAATTTTGTGATTTTAGTGTTTTAGGCTTTTCACTGACAGGCATTGATGTACATCTCCCCAGTGGTCCACTTGTACCACGTGAAGTGACGTTTTCAACTCTGCCCAGTCTGGTGGCAACACGTTTACAGACCAGCCCTGAGCTGGCCTTGCTGCCTGCAAGGATCCAGACTTATCCATCCCCTTTCTTCCTTCTTTCCCTCCAATGCTACCCAGACTTCAGGATACAGTTAACTTCTCCCTCCTCCATAACATTTTCTCTAGCCTCTGCCCCTCTCCATTCCCAATAGTTATTTTCCATGTGACTCATTGGTTTGCAGTAGTAACTGGGTTACTTACCATGTTCTCTCATCAGGAGTGTATGTCTTCAAGATGCATCCCCAAAGAAACTTCTTTCTAGAAACTTCCTGAAGTCCATCTTCTACTCAGACCTTGGCCAATGTGATCCAGATATGCCAAGGAATCCAAGCAAAGCTCTTACAGGATGCTTCACCTGTACTGTAATTCTTGGTTTATTTGTTTGCCTCCTACACTGACCCATAAGCTTATTGAGGTTACACCATCCTCACATTTTGCCATCGAGTTCTGAGAGCCAAATAGGGCACTAATAAGATACAGTAAGTGAATGAGTAAATGCTCTTATTTTAATTGAGTCTAAACTTACCGAGAGCAGAAGTCCTGAATCTGTATACACTTTGAATCTGATTTGGTGCCTTGCACACTGTGGGTTCTCCTGTCTGCCTAGCCTCACATTCACTCTGAGGACCTGCCTGTTGCCAGCCTGTAAGTTGGAGGCCGGTCTTGGTACCTAGTTTACCAGGGGGTCTTGCATTACTTGCTCTTTGAAGTGCTCCTCTTGCACCTGGTATTTTCTCCTTCCAATCCTTTGATTTTGGCATCCAGCATCTAAACATGTATGTCATATTCACGAATGTTCTCTATCAGATAATCTCAGTATTTTTTTTTTTTTTTTTACTTTAAAGCCACCTCTTCAGTCTTTGAAATGAATAGTAGTAACATTAGATGGTGGGAGGTGATAACTTCATTGGAATTCAGGGCGAGGACTGCGGAGCCACACTGCCTGTCTTCTACTCCCGTTGATGAACTGTTTGACTTGGAGCATGTTTCGTGGCTTCTCCATGGTTCACCTTCCTCACCTGTAAATTGGTGATAAATATAACACCTCCTAGTGCTGTTTAGAGGACTGAATGGATTAATGAAAGGAGTTCCTGGCATAATGTGTCTGCTGTAACTATTACTTTGTTTATATTTTGTGTTCTTATAAATTAATGCCAACAAAGGCAATTTTAATTCATAATAAGTGTGTGCACATATTCATTTTATGTAAGTTTATTGTGTACTTATTCTGTTCTAGGCATTGTGCGAGGTATTGGGGATATAAAATTTTGAGGACAAGTTATATATACATCTTGCCTTAAGTTGTTGACCGCTGGAAGATATAAACGAATAGGCAACGTGAATGCATATGATACATGTTATGATAGGGACGGTACAGTGTGTAATGATAAGACTTCGTCCAAATTGGAGCACTGGGGGAGGCTTTCCTACTGGGGCCTGAAGGACAAATAAGAATCAGCCAAGTGAAAGGGGAAGAGAGCATGTTGGAATGTTCCAAGCAGGAGTGACTGATGTTCAGAGACTGTGACATAGAAAGCAGAGTGCTTTTGAGGAACTGAAATTTAATGTAGGGAGGAGACTAGCAAGCTCTGAGTAGACAACCAGGTGCTGCAAGGCCTTGCCCGCCATGTGAAGGAATTGAACTTTTCTTTACAAGCACCATGAGGCCACTGAAGGGTTTTCACAGGGCAGTGACATGATCAGATTTGTGTGGGGGGAGTTTTTTTGTGTTTTTTAACCTTTCCATTGCAAAATAAAATAGAACACCATACAGACTTGTCTACACACGTCTGCCCTGGTAACCACAGCAAAGATAAAAAATAGAACTTGCCAACCGCCCAGAAAAGCCCCCCTTCATGGGGCCTCACCCCAATCACAGCCCCCGCTGTCCCCACAAAGACCACCCTGATTTCAACACTCACCACGTCCTTGGGTTTCTTTATGTTTATTCAAGTGTGCATCCTAGGCACGTGTTTAGTCTTGCTCATTTTTTAAAATGTCATTTTTATCAGCAGTTTTGCCTCCACCCCTTTATTTTTTTACAATTATCTATGGAAGGACCTGGGCCCTTCGGCCTGCACAGCTTCCCACAGTCTGGATGTTGCTGACTGTGCAGTCGGGGTGCAACTCTGCGGGTTCCCCCACCCCTGGTGTTTCCTGCTGACTGACCACTGGAGGCCGAGGCTTGATGGGACTCAGTTTTGATCACTTTGACACGAGCATGGGTGAACATGAAATGACTGCTGCTTTCTCCAGGGGACAGATCTGTGTTTTAGGAAGAAAGAGTCTCTGACCACATGTAGAGGGAGAGTAGATGGCAGAAGTCACACCAGGAAGATCAGTTCGTTTTTCTGTGTTTATCCAGAGGAGAGCCTGGAATAGGGACTCTGAGAATGGAAAGAAATGATGGTTTCCAGAAAGGTTTAAGAGTTATTAGCGTGTGTAAGACTTGACAGTTATATTTGAGGACAGCGAGGACAAAGAACTCTCTTTGTGGGATGCAAGAGGATGGCAGGACCTCTCAGTGAAATTGTGAAACCTGGGACTGTTGGGAAAGGCTCACAAGGCGTTTGGTTTGGACATATTGAGTTTGAAGTGCCTGTGGACCGAAGAGGATATGTCAGATTCATATTTCAAGCATTATTTTTAGCTACTTCCTGTTTGCCAGTAGTGTGTTGTGACTTAAAAAAAAAGGTTGTCACCAGAAAAGAAAGATTTTATTCAATATAAATGTGCTTTCAGGTACAACATACATAGTTTCTATCAATGACTTAAAAAATATAGAAGGAAAATTCAAAGAAGGTCAGCTTTAATTATAAGTAAATAAATGAATAACAGCCAGAAGAATGAAAAGAAAAGGTGAGATGCTAACAGAGCATTCCAGCCACAGGGGTGTCCTCAGATCACTTCTGGAGCTGAAACCAAAATGAAGCATTGGGCAGGCGGAGCTTCCAGAGGGAAGCATCAACTTGAGTGAATTGCACCGTTTCTTCTGAAGTTAGAAAAAGGAAAAAGATTCTCGATGAAGTGTGGATAGTGATTTGGGCTTGTCTCAATTTAGGGAGCACGTTTCAGTTCATTTCTGTGATTTCTTGGCAGTGAATTCATTATGACAAGAAACAATGTGGGGAAGGGAGAGAGAAGAATAAGTTCACACATGTTACGAGAACTTTAAGATCTTCTCACCCTAAACTTTTAGCCATAATTTTTAAAACGCTCCATGGAGTTTACTGTTTTTCTGTCTTTGGAGAGCTAGCTGACTTGGGAAAGACTTTAAAGTATTACTGAAGCCAGTTTGAGTCTTTTGCTCTTTGTTTTCCTACCATGGCCTGCCACTTGAGCAGAGAAGATGGAGAGGGTGTGATTACAATTCAGCCTTTGGGGAAGGGAGGGTCAACTTTTATTTTCAATATGACAAACTGGAGATCTAAAATTTGGGAAACTGTTTAATGCCCATGGCTTGTTGAACATAGCCCACAAGTTTGACTCGTAATTTAATTTATTCATTAATTCTCTTTTATGGCAACATATGAGATAGCACATCTCCAAATTTGTCATGATTCCCAAAGAAAAATCCTAAACTGACTTTTTCCCCATTTTATTGCCAAATTACATTTTAAGAAGTACTTCTTGAAACTGTGTCCCCAGCACATGAAAGAAAAGAACCATTATTGGTGTAGGGTGCTGTTCATAGGCATTATTTCATTATCCCTCTGGAATAGAAATGGCTTCAAAGTCCAACAGAATTGTTTTGGGGATGGGAGATGTATATTGTTGTTTTTCCACACAGTGATCAATTATTTTGTTCCTGCATTGACTGCCTGGGCCCATTTGGTGTTTCTCATCTGCCTCCATCCTATAGCACCTCTGCCCTCTACTGTGAACATTTTGAACTTCTCCGGTGGTCTGGGTTCCTTCCTGATGATCTCACATGGGATTGTCCTCAGTGCTGGCTCCAGACCCTCTGCTGGAAAGTGCCCTGGGAAGCCGGGACTCCACCCAGCTCCACGCACTGAACCTGGGCCCGGGTCCTCTCTGTCTGCAGGGTGCATCTGAGGGCTGCTTGTTTGGTGTCACCTTTACCCTCTAAGACAGTGGTTTTCAAACCTTTTTCACTGTGACCCACAATAAGAATCAAAGTGGACATCACAATGCAATGTACACATAACTTTGACTCTACATATGTAAATATATAAGTAAAAGTTGCACAAATCACCACTTGTATTTAAGGCATGCTTTGTAGTCTACTTTTTCCTATTCAATTCCATTAAATGACACTAAAAATATGCTGGTCATAACCCATGTTCATTCTACAATTTATTAATAACTTATAATTTATAATTTAAAAACTCTGCGTAACATTCTGACAAACACATGATTCCTTTTCAGAGAATCCCTCCATAATATATCTCTGTTCTTGAATATCTCCAGAGAGGGGACCACTTCATTCCATAGTTCTAGTGTTTAGAGGACTTGGATGCCTTTTTTTTTTCTTCTTGTCTAATCACTGTGGCTAGGACTTCCCGTTCTATGTTGAATAGGAGTGGTGAAAGCGGACATCCCTGTCTTGTTCCTGTCCTTAGGGGAAATAGTTTTAATTTTTGCCCATTGAGTATGATGTTGGCTGTAGGTTTGTCATATATGGCCTTTATTATGTTGATGTATGACCTCTCTATTTCAACGTTACTGAGTTGTTGTTTTTTTTATCAAAAAGGGGTGTTGGATTTTGTTGAATGCTTTGTATCAATTGATATGATCATGTGATTTTTGTCTTTCAGTTTGTTTATGTGATGTATCACATTTATTGATTTGTGAATATTGTACCAGCCTTGCATTACTGCACTTGATTGTTAAAGGACTTAGATAACCTTTTAGAAATATAGCTATTTATAGGCCAGATTTCATAATGCTTTAGTAGTGATGAACCCAATGGTACCATGAACTATTTTTCTATTTGAGTGTTTTATTTAAATGAAAACTGCTTGGAATAAGTACCTGTATATGGGAGGTTGGAAATTTTCACAGAAATTGCATAATAATATTTCTTAAAGAATGAGAATCCTATTAAATGTCCTTTTATCTATAAAAGTAAGTTCATTGGTTAATCAGATGTGTCAGAGTGTGGTAGGTGGTCACAGTTCATTGACATAAGCTTTATCATGGCTAGAAGTATATGCTGTCATTTATAGATGCAACAGAGCTGGGAAATGAATGACTTGGATTCTCTGCCTGGCTCACCCATCACCGTGAATCAGTGGAGACTGTGTCCCTAACTCCCTGGCAGTGAGCTTGCAGTATGAATTATTATTTTTTTCCTGGAAGTGGGGAATTAATTCACACTCTTCACAGTCTGTTTACAACCAGTGCACACACTGGCAAGCTGACCAGCAAGGTGGCTTTGTCTGTGACCAAATGGTTAAGAAACTCATCAACCTTAGTCACTTTAGCACCAGTCTGTATCACCAGCACAGCTAACCAGTGATATTATTCTGAAATTCCTAGGGATTCCTCCACATCTCTGATGTCATAAGGATTGCATATTCATTGTCAACAGTGTGGCCGAGTTTTATAAGCTTGTTCCTTCATTTTTTCTTTTAACAAGAACACTTATTAAGAGTCTACTATGTGCCAGACACTGTTGTAGGATTGCAGGTGCAATAGTGAATACAGCAGAGCAGGGAAAATAACCCTGCTGTTGCAGAACTTAAATTTCAGTAAGGGATATATACACATACAGTATCACATACATATATGTGTACATATGTACATATATACATATGTATAGTAAGAGCACCAGAAAATAAGGAAGGGAAATGAGAGATTGTTGGTTGGGGAGTGATGAACTTCTGACAGGGTGGCCAGACAACACCTCACTCAGATGAGTTCTTTGATACAAACTCCTAAAGGAAGAACACAGTCTAGAAGAAGTCTCTCAGACATTTTTAAGTATTCTTAACTTGGGGTCTATGGAGTTTGTATGGGGGAAATATTGCATCTTAATTTTTACTAACTCTAACCAAAATTTATTTCTTCCAAATCATGAATGTAGATAACCAACTATTGGGAGAACCTGTAACTTTGTCACAGGGAGAGATCACAGATATGTTCATATCATACACAGTTACTATAGACATCTCAAAATATTATTTGTGCTCATCACTACTTATAAATTATGATAGTTAAATCTTGCAGTTAAATGTTGTTATTTAATAAAGAAGCACATATCACAATTTAAAAAATATCTGTTTTAATAATTATACTTCAAAGTAAGAGATTTCCTTGTATCCCTAGGTATTTCAGCTTATGAAGTTTCAGACATCCTGAGAAAGAGGCTAACACTTCACTAAATTGCCAAAGGAGGCTCCTGGCATAGAAATGTTAAGCTTTAGTTTAATCCCTAACTGAGAGCTTTCTTCCACCTCCCACAAGAACGGCACACTCTTCATTTGTTTTCCTCTCGTAGAGATTACTCAAATACATCCTGAACAGATGGGGAGGGTTTTCTGGATAATTCCATAGCGTTGTGACTGTGAAAGATCCTTCTTAGCTTCCTGTTTAACGCAGGCCACACACTATTAAAATACTTGCCGAACAATGCAGCAAGTCAAGCAGAAATTTGGCTTCTTAGAAAAAATGGCAGTTTAATACTTCACAGATCAGCTTTTAGGCTTCTCTGAAAGTTACTCAAAGGGCCTTAAAGGCAGTGCCATTTATTTTATAAGAAGAAGGAGATGTAGAAATAGAATCAGTTCATTTCACTCATTTACATCATCTTTTTAGCCAGTGCCTGCATCACAGTGTTGACCCAGAGAGTCTGTCCTGATTGAGAGCTCATAAGCTATGGACCATGCCACCTCCACCTTGACCAGCCTGTGGGGAATAGGAAGGGATATGCATGTTTGACCATTTTAGCAAGGCAATCATAAGAACAGGACCTCTTATGCAGGTAGAAAGGGGAGGGTGATCCCCTAGTTAAATGGATATGCCAGAGAATTTTGTCTTGCTGCTACATGTTATGTGCTTCAGATCTCTTTGGATATATTCGTCTACCTCTCAGCAAGAGGGAAAAAATCAAATGTAAAAATTCCCAGCATCTTGATATTACTGGGAACATCAAGAGAGAAACTCTGTAATTTTAACATTAAACTTTATGCTTGTCTAATGCATAAGGAAGTTGATTCTGTGTCATTAAACCTCTTGGATTATATCTTCAGTTGTAGCCTTTAGTTCTGGGTAATAGACACATGAAAGGTGTGATGAAAGCTGTGAGCCCCGTTGCGCTCATTTGCCGGCTTCTTTTCCTTTCCAGGTTGGTGAAAGATGCTCCCTGGGATGAAGTCCCGCTCGCTCACTCCCTGGTGGGTTTTGCCACTGCCTATGACTTCTTGTACAACTACCTGAGCAAGACACAGCAGGAGAAGTTTCTTGAAGTGATTGCCAATGCCTCGGGCTATATGTATGAAACCTCATACAGGAGAGGATGGGGATTTCAATACCTGCACAATCACCAGCCCACCAACTGCATGGCTCTGCTCACAGGAAGCCTAGTTCTGATGAACCAAGGTGCGTGTGGACACAGCTGAGGGACACCTGGGCTGACACGAGATGTGGCTGCCATGTTGCGAGCAAAGCATTTAAATATGTTTTGATTTCAGAGAAAGGAAGGGAGAGGGGAGAGAGATAGAAACATCAATGATGAGAGAGAATCATTGATTGGCTGTCTCCTGCAGGATCCCTACTGGGAATCGAGCCTGCGACCCAGGCATGTGCCCTGATTGGGAATTGAACTGTGAGCTCCCTGGTTCATATGTCAGTGCTCGACCACTGAGCCACACCAGCCAGGCATGAGCAAAGCATTTTTTATAACTAGTCTTAGTACATGTTCATATTTGATCCTAAGTCTGTGAGATGAAGTAATAACTAGGTTATCTCTTAGAGAATTGAGAGACATCTTTCTTCATTTCTGCTAGTTATATTAGCATGAAGGTTATTGAATTAGGGCTTTTTGATTGTCCCAAGCCATGTTTTTAAAATATGTTTTTATTGATTTTAGAAAGAGAGGGAGAAGAGAGAGAGAGAAACACTGATGTGAGAAACATCTATCAATTGTCTCCTGCATGCCCCCTACTGGGAGTTGAGTTCACAACCCTGGCATGTGCCCTGACTGGGAATCCAACCAGTGACCCTTTGGTGCATGGGACAATGCTCAACCAACTGAGCTACACTGGCTAGGGCCCAAGCCATATTCTTTTTATTTTATTTTACTGATTTTTTACAGAGAGGTATGGAGAAGGATAGAGAGTCAGAAACATCGATGAGAGAGAAACATCAATCAGCTGCCTTCTGCACACTCCCCACTGGGTATGTGCCCGCAACCAAAGTACATGCCCTTGACCAGAATCGAACCCGGAACCCTTGAGTCCACACACCGACGCTCTATCCATTGAGCCAAACCGGCTAGGGCCCAAGCCATATTCTTACAGCACAAAACCAGTGGTAAATATTGATTTTTCTAGAGAATTTTGACAGTGAAGACAGCCAGCCTGGATAAATGGAATTTTTAAAAGCTGAACAGGTGGTTTATTATTTGAAATGAATATTCCTTGCACAGATGTGTATCATTACACCAGTACTCTTATTCTCTAAAGACTTCAAACTACCAATGTGGATCATTTAGGTCAAATTTGGAAGTAACTTTTGTGGATTGTATAGCTATTTTGCCTTCATGTATAACATAATTGCTAGTATTACATTTTCTTGGTTCTTATAATTCTGTCTTAATTACAACTCCTGTGGAAGTTTATAAATGACTAAATAAGATTATATTTTTAAAAAGCTGCTCTAAGAACACAGTGAATTATAAGGATATTAAATATATACTTGGAGCTGGCAAGTCTAAAAGGATTTAACTCTTATATTCCCCATAAGAATATGAATTCTCACATCAACCATATAAGGTAGCGGGGATTTTTGACCCACTTCTGGTCAAACTCAAAGTTCAATCTCTTTTCACTATATTTTGTTGCCTCTCTGGGAATAGAAACTTAATTTCTAGCAACAAGGAAAGCTTAATTAAGAGGGTGAATTTTCATGCTAGCTTCCTTTGCCCCCTACTCTCACAAAAACAAAATTTAATCCCAAGGTCTGTGGCTGGCTCAGATTGGAGCAAATTTTGTACTTCTTCCCTGGTAGGAGTTTTCATATGTATTTTTTCCTGATTAAAGTTATTTATGAGAAGACTGGGTAGAAAAAGAGTGAAATCTCTGGTTTTGCACATCTCAGTTAGGCTTGTAGTCCTCACTTTCTTGGCATACTCCTTCCAACGTTAGGAGCTACTTTGGTCAGGCTGTCCCAATATTCCATGTTCTCCCGACCAGCCTGCAGGTACTGACCGAGGTAGCTTAGAGCACACCGTAGTTATACTGGATTCACATAAAATCTCCAAAGAGGGAGAATTAGAATTTTCTGTCTGTTCTGCTAACCCTATCTAAGTTTTGGTGCACAGAAACCACAGGACCACATGTAAGCAGTTTACAAATCAAGAGGAAAGAAGAGAGATGTGAAATGTTCAAATGATTACCCAATAGTTATAATAGCACCAGTGAATTAAATAAGAGGTAGCATGAAGTTATGGTTACATATCATCGAGTATATTACGTTTGAATTCAAAAGAACAATATTCTTTAAATGAGCTTGAGAAGGTTCATGGAACTTTGAAGGATAGATAGGATTTGGTAAATGAAAACGATGAAGAACATTCTAGCTAAGGTATGTGGATGGTGGAAACATAGCATTAATCACAGCAATGGTACGTCATATGACAGATTTGAAGTTTGCAAAATATGTTGGGGGACATGGCCTCATATCTCCTGAACAGGGTTTTTATAAGGAAAATCAGGTTATCTGATGTCCTGGGAGCAGTGAGCATCAGTTGCCTTGGTGTCTGGTTGCAGATGGAAGCTATAGACAGGGAAAAGATGAAGATGATTGAAATTTTAAACCCTAACGATTAGAGAACAGAAACTGAAAAGTATCCAGAAGATTGGCATGCCAGGTGTGGAGCTGGGTGGGAGACAGATCCAGGGTATAGTTAACAGTCACTCTGACCAGCGAGCCTGAGAACAGTGTTTCCACATGAGGTGGGAGCAAGGACTTACTTAGCCTGGGTCCTTGGATTTAGGCTGGGAACTGTGGTCCCGGGCCTCTGGAAGCCCCCACACCCAGCACACTAGTAGCCATGACGGAGTGCTCAGCACTGACGGCCACACACACACGTCTGTGGGAGTGAAGTAGTAAGACTCCACCCACATTAGGAGGCAGTGAGCTTAATTTTATCCTCAGGGTTGTGTGTTTTAAATACAAGAAAGCAAATGCCATGACGGAGTGCTCAGCACTGACGGCCACACACACGTCTGTGGGAGTGAAGCAGTCAGACTGCACCCACATTAGGGGGCAGGGAGCTTAATTTTATCCTCAGGGGTTGTGTGTTTTAAATACAAGACAACAAACCTTAAATCTCAAGACTTGGGCTCAGATCAAAGTTCTGTTCATTTTCAGTCATGTGTCTGAGGTCTTGAACAAGTCAACCTTTCTGTAACTTCGGAGTAATAATGCATCATTGAGCTATTAAAAGGATTAAGTAGGATTATGTTCAGTGCTGTGTAAATTACAAATGTTATAAAAATGTGAGGAGTTGTTATTGTTACTTAAATGCTAGTCTCGCAAGAATTATAGAAAGCTAGCATTTATGTTGTAAGGATTTTGAAAAAGTTTTTAGACCTTTAATTTTCATTTGGGGAGATTGAAGAATGTGACAGGTTGAAGAAGTGCTTAACAAAACCACGTAGCTCGTTTTTGGCAGATTCTGGACTCCCAGCTGATGTTTTCGGCCCTTAAGTTGCCACTTCAATGGTCTCTTCACCCCATTGGGCTGCCTTTTCAGATCCTAGGGAATCTAAAAGCACAAAAGAATGTGAGAAATTGTTGTCTGAGGATAGAACAAATTGATGATTGCCCATTTAGCCTTTGTAGTATTTGTAATTATTACAAATCCTATAAAATAATGGTGAAAGTTTTATAAACTGGTAAACTTCAAAAAATATATTCAAATAGTAGTTTTTAGTAAAATTGAATTAAAAGTCTTAATGTACAGCATAAAGTTATGTGCAATTTGTGATCTTAAATGTGATGTGGTTTCAATTTATTAAAGATTAGGAAATGACTGATGTTCACTTAAAGGTTTATCTTCATTTAATTAATAAATGACCTGTATTCAAGAACTTCTTAACTTACATCCTATACCCATCACAATCCTGGATTAGCAGCATGTTCTTTATAACGTTGATAAGTGGGAGTTTTACAAAATGCAGTTTGTAATATAAAGGAGTCAGATAACTCAGAGGGCTTTATTTGGCCACATTTTTGTTTATGTTTGTTACAGCCTTAGTCATCGTTTCCACGTGTTTTCATCCTCCAGGGTATCTTCAAGAAGCCTACTTATGGACCAAGCAAGTTCTGACCATCATGGAGAAGTCTCTGGTCTTGCTCCGAGAGGTGACGGACGGCTCCCTCTATGAAGGGGTCGCGTACGGCAGCTACACCACTAGATCACTCTTCCAGTATATGTTCCTCGTGCAGAGGCACTTCGACATCAACCACTTTGGTCACCCGTGGCTTAAGCAACACTTTGCCTTTATGTATAGAACCATCCTGCCAGGTATAGTGAGGAATCGCAAGTGGGTCAATGTTAACTATTGTCATTTTTCCTGATTATGAAAATGGGCTGGAGAAATGTGGGGTTTGAGCCATATTGCAATTAGAGGGATTAAAAAAAAATCAAAATAGAGTTCAATGTAAGGGTTACATAGCCAGAACATCTCGGGAGTTAAACGGGAGGATTTGTGATTTAGGTATTGTAAAGCTTGGAGCATGACAGATCAAATAGAATTGGTAGGCGCCACAGAACTTTTATTTTTGTATGTGTAAGCCATGCATACATATACAAAATTCATTTTCATGAATCAAAACAGGATATAAACATTTACGATTACATGTTCATTTTCCTTTATATGTGATCCCTCATCAGTCCTATTTTCGTTTTTAGTTCATAATTTTTTTCTTCCAAACTATATAGACATGATTCAAAATGAAATATTACATCTACATATTTAAGTTGGGGCTTTAGTATTTTCTTTAAGTTTTTTATTGAAATAACTAATATAAAATATAGGAATATAGCCAAAAAGTGAATTTCTATAAAACTAATCTCTTGTTGCTGTGTAGCTTAGTCTTCTAAGAGAACTGGCTCAAAAAAAGTTATATGTGATTTAAGAACTGATTTATTTCTAAGAAAGCCTTGTAACGCTTCTTATTTCTAAACAGGACTTAAAAAAAAATTAGGAGGTAGTTTTTCATCAAGATGGGTTCCCCTCCTCCCTCCAGTGAAATGAAGTTTTCAGATGATGATTCTAGAATTACAGTAAAAAATTCTGTATTTAAATCTCTTTTGCTGTGGTTGTATACACATGGATTGGATAGAATCTCCATTATTGAGTTAGTTTTTCAAAAATAATACAGAGCAAAAGAACCATATTAAAATTTAGTTTAGACTTACATTCAAAACTCTGTTTTATTGCTTATTCTTAGACATACCAGAGCGACCTGTTTTATAGTTTATGTTGATAACCAAAGGCCTTTAATGGTCTCAGTGTTCTGTAATTTGAGCTGAGATCTAACAGCCAACCGCAGCAGGGCTGGGGTCTGCTGTGAGCTGTTTACGTAGCTGCTGTTTAAGCTGGAAAAGACAGCATGAACACCTCTAAGAAGAGGATTCAAGTATTTGTGTCCATTAACTCAACAAACCTTTCTTGAACACCTATGTGGTGGGCAGGAGATTCAAAGAGGAATAAAACATATCATCTGCTTTCAAAAGATTCAGAAAATCACTTTTTATAATAAGACTTATTTAGAAAAGCAATTACTAGACAACTGCTATTGTCCAGTAATTGCTTTTCTAAATAAGTCTTATTATAAAAGCAATAGTTAGAAGCAAAAATATTAGCTGTAAATTATGGAAATGCAGTCATGGTCACATTTGGAAGGGATTCTGTGTTAAGCCAATCTGCTTCAACCTTTCTCTTTTTTCTCTCCAGCGGCTATTCTAGTGACTAGTGCTGTCTGACCCGGCGTTTTCGCCCATTCTTCTTCTTTAAGAATGTCTGGAGCATATCCTGTCTTCCCTGCTTTTATTTTTCTGACCCATTTCAGTATGATATTTGCATTTCCCCTCTTTTCTTTAACGTCCAGCAATACACACTGGCAGGATCTCTGTGGGAATTGTTAGGTTTTCTTCCTGTGGAAACTCAGTTTCTCCTCTACACCTTATAACTTCCGCTTGATTGGAGGGCACATTGAGGCATTTGTGTTATTGTTTTGGCGTAGGATGTGGGTTGAGTTGGTAGGAGAGCTATTGCTCATTTGAGGTCCAGGAACTCACCATGCTCAAGAGGATAATGCCTGTATCTGTGCAAACATAACTGCACATAGCATGGACCCCGGAAACCCAGGAAGGTGGGCAGTGTACGTCATTAGTCGTCGTGGCATCTTCATCACCAATGACAAGTTGCCACACAACAAATACAAACTTGCACACATGATTTGTGGAGGACCTTCAGCGGGGTTCTGATTAATTGGTCCGGGGTGGAGTGTGGGCATTGTGGTTTCATTTGTCATTTTTATCCAAGATGCACACTTGATTCTAATTTGCAGGCAGGATTGAAAGTCATTGTTTAGGCCTTTATGGGGATATGCAGTTTTAAACTTACCTTAGTTCTGTAAAACTTCTTTCCCCAGGATTTCAGAGGACTGTGGCCATTGCAGACTCAAATTACAACTGGTTTTATGGTCCAGAGAGCCAGTTGGTGTTCCTGGATAAGTTTGTCATGCGTAACGGCAGTGGTAACTGGCTGGCTGACCAAATCAGGAAGAACCGCGTGGTGGAAGGCCCAGGGACCCCCTCCAAAGGACAGCGCTGGTGCACTCTCCACACGGAATTCCTCTGGTAGGACACGTTGCGTGGACTTTGCAAAGAAATTGTACCCAGGGGTACAGGTGTGCTAGTTTTTTGCCTTAAAAAAGAAACAACAACAAAAAACTAATCTAAAGCCTCAGTACTTGCAAATTCAATTCCTATCACAGTGTTTGAAACGCTGCTAGAAACATTTCCTGACATTTAAATCTAATTACCGTTTGCAGTTTGATTTTCGTATGTTAGAGATGTCCTGGGCTCACACTGTTTTACAGATATGCCTGTTTTGATTTCCATCATTTTTGAAATTGTATAAAGAGAAAACCATCAACTAAATTTAGACTGGGTTCTTCTGATAATCACACCCCAAATAATTTGTTTTGTTTTGGTAAATGAAGCATTATAATCTGCTAATAGCAAAGCTGTTACTAATTTTCAAAACTATTTAAAACTGTTTAAAAGTGTTTGACAGTTTCACTTTGATAATAAAAGAACCATGTAATATTTTTTTTTGGCCTTAATCTTTTAAACCAGAAAGAGAACCAGTGTCTCCTTTTTAAAGTCCTGCCAAATATATTACTGGCATCCAATAAATGAAGATAAAAATTACAGGGAACTAGTTGATAATTAATCTCTTATGTCTTTTCAAGCTTTTGACACTTGCATTCAACTCTAAAATAAGCTTCTGAGGTGTGATTGTTTCCCTTCATTATTTTTTAAATTTTAGACAGTTAAGAGGAAAATAACACTAGAAAAGAGGTAATTGTCTCTAGTTTAACCAGCATTTTTAAAAACTGTATTCACAGGTGAATTAAATATATTACTATGCAACCATTCTTGATGCCTTTTAGGGAGATAAAGTCATTATTTAATTGTGTTTTCACTTAAGCAACCGAGAGAGTTCTATAAAGCTGACTATAAAGCTAACTTAGATTAATGCTAAGTCTGACTTGGTTCAAAATCTGCCTGATAGGAGTATGCCAACTGGCCAAAAACTGAAAGAAGGATGGAAAGTTCAGCTTGTGTCTGGATTTGGCAAATCACAAAAGGAAGCCAACCTTATTATACCAGGCCTGGGGAGAGACATGCTTTCTGATGTTCTGAAACTGAGACTCTAGAACAACAGATGAAACAGCCACAAACACCAATAAGATTAACTCTGCCATACGCGATTGATTCACTGTAGAACAAATTCTCTACGAGCTAATGACACAGGTCTGCCTTTCTGCCCTTGGGCAGGAAATTACATGAACCTGTCAAGGCTGTTATTTCAAATCATCAAAAGCAAACAATCATGTTTATTATTTTTGCAGCCTTTCTGAATCAAAAACCTGTGTTCTTAATCACTTGGAAGTTTAATGTTAATTTTTTATTACTTGATAAAAAACAGTTATCCTAAATAACAGGTCATTTATTGTCCAAAATGCATGACATTATCTGTAGATTAAAACAAAAGCTTTAGATCTGGGCTAGGCAGTGGTAGCCACAATTAGAAATCCTCAGTATTAATAGTTTCCTGAATTTCATCTATTTATATTCTTAGATGTGGTATTCACAGTAAATTGTATCTAATATGTGAAGTTTAACTTCATTTAAATTAAATTTTAGAGGGTAAAAAGTACTCTGCCAAACTTTAATAATACTATTTATTGTAGAAAAATATTTCATTGCAACTCAAGGCGTGTTAAGGTTCTAATCCAAACACAGGGTTCTCTAGAATGGGAGCCCCTCAAGCTAGAGGTTTGGGTGAAGTACTTAATTTTCTGATCCATGAGCCCCAGTCATTTGGATGGCAGCTCTGACATGGTTCAGTGAAGAAGGTTCATAGCAGAAGTAATCATTTCAGGCTCAAATCCGAGGATCGCATGTTGTAAAGATATTCTCCTCTCTAATGGCAGCTCTGACATGGTTCAGTGAAGAAGGTTCATATAGTCATTAGCAGCAGTAATCATTTCAGGCTCAAATCCAAGGATCGCATGTTGTAAAGATATTCTCCTCTCCCTTTCACCAAGGGTGTTAGTTCCCCTGCACAGTGTGACCATCCACAGGTGTTCTCAGAACTGTCCCTACTACAGTCTGCACTGCCAGCACTCTGGGTAGCATCAGTGTTTTCTGATGTGTTATTTTCACTTCCACCAGAAAACCAATTAATTTTTTAAAAATGAATTCTTTCAGGTACGATGCCAGCTTGAAATCTGTCCCTCCTCCAGATTTTGGCACCCCTACATTGCATTATTTTGAAGACTGGGGCGTTGTGACTTACGGAAGTGCACTGCCTGCGGAACTCAATAGGTCTTTTCTTTCCTTCAAGTCAGGAAAACTTGGGGGCCGTGCAATATATGACATTGTCCACAGAAACAAATACAAAGACTGGATCAAAGGATGGAGAAATTTTAATGCAGGGCATGAGCATCCTGATCAGAACTCATTTACTTTTGCTCCCAATGGTGTGCCTTTCATCACGGAGGCTCTCTACGGGCCCAAGTATACCTTTTTCAACAACGTCTTGATGTTTTCCCCAGCTGTGTCCAAGAGCTGCTTTTCTCCCTGGGAAGGTCAGGTCACCGAAGACTGTTCATCAAAGTGGTCTAAATACAAGCATGACCTGGCAGCTAGCTGCCAAGGGAGAGTGGTCGCCGCAGTGGAGAGAAATGGAGTGGTTTTCATTCGAGGAGAAGGTGTGGGAGCTTACAACCCCCAGCTCAGTCTGAAGAACATTCAGAGGAATTTGATCCTCCTGCACCCACAGCTTCTCCTCCTGGTGGATGAAGTCCATCTGGGAGAGGAGAGCCTCTTGGAGACGGCAACGAGCTTCTTCCACAACGTGGACTTCCCTTTTGAGGAGACAGTGGTAGATGGCGTCCATGGGGCTTTCATCAGGCAGCGAGATGGGCTCTATAAAATGTACTGGATGGATGATACCGGCTACAGTGAGAAAGCAACTTTTGCTTCCGTGACCTACCCTCGGGGCTATCCCTACAACGGGACAAACTATGTGAATGTCACCATGCACCTCCGAAGTCCCATCACCAGGGCAGCTTACCTCTTCATCGGGCCATCGGTGGATGTCCAGAGCTTCAACATCCACGGAGACCCCCAGCAGCTGGATGTGTTCATAGCCACCAGGGAACACGCCTATGCTGTTTACCTTTGGACAGATGAGACCCCAGGCCAGTCTGCCTTTGCACAGGTCATTGCCGATCGTCAGAAAATTCTGTTTGACCGGAGTTCAGCCATCAAGAGCGCCACTGTCCCTGAGGTGAAGGACTATGCTGCTATTGTGGAGCGGAACCTGCAGCATTTTAAGCCAGTGTTCCAGCTGCTGGAGAAGCAGATCCTGTCCCGAGTCCGCAACACAGCCAGCTTCAGGAAGACCGCTGAGCGCCTGCTGAGATTTTCAGACAAGAGGCAGACTGAGGAGGCCATCGACAGGATTTTCGCCATATCCCAGCAGCAGCAGCAGCAGCAGCAACAGCGCAAGTCCAAGAAAAACCGAAGGGTAGGCAAGCGCTATAAATTTGTGGATGCCGTCCCCGATATTTTTGCACAGATTGAAGTCAATGAAAAAAAGATTCGGCAGAAAGCCCAGATTCTGGCACAGAAAGAACAGCCCATAGATGAAGATGAAGAGATGAAAGACCTTTTAGACTTTGCAGATGTGACCTATGAGAAACACAAGAACGAGGGCCTGATGAAAGGCCGGTTTGGACCGGCGCGGATGGTGACGACTATGCATAGCAAAGCCCCATCACTGTCCGCTGCTTACACCAGACTCTTCCTGATTCTGAACATTGTTATTTTCTTCGTCATGTTGGCCATGCAACTGACTTATTTCCAGAGGGCCCAGAGCCTACATGGCCAAAGATGTCTGTATGCAGTCCTCCTGGTAGATAGTTGTATTTTATTATGGCTGTACTCTTCTTGTTCCCAGTCACAGTGTTAGCATTGAGCTGTCAATCGCTCAATCATTTGTGGTCACAAATCTATGCAAAAAAAAAAAAAATCGCCCTAGTTATTGGATTTTTTTCTCAGATTCATTTTCACAAATGAAGGGGAAGATATCTTCACACAAGAAAGCAAGGACATGGGGAAATCAGAATTGAAGTAGGTAAAGAATTTGTCAAAGGAATAAAAGTAGTTTGGATGTCCCATGATGTTTCTGGAAGTGTTTGGCTTGGCTAATTTAGTGGTCCATATAGTACTACTCTTAAACACAAAGTCTGGTTTTAAGTAATTTTTAAGAAACAAAAAAGACAGAATTGGATTTTATTAATATTAATTTAATGCTACTAGCAATCTTCAGATACTATTTTATGAAAAGCCTGAAGCACACAATTCTGAGAAATACAGACTTTTTTTAAATGGTGTAGCCATCTTAAAAAAAATAAATGTTGCAAAGTCCTGGTATGGCGGTGCCATCTTCCTGGGAGAGTAGTTCCTTAGTTAAGTGAATAACAGCACTTGTGTATTGAATTACTATTCAGATAACATGGTAAAATGATGGCAGAAAAATAATTAAAAAGTTAAGATATATTTCCAGTAGAATACATGTATGTATGAATGACTGTTTGCTTAATGATGTCCATTTCTGCACACACCTAACTGATTGCTTTTATGCATACATTGGTTATTCAAATAAGACAATTTCAGATAACTTGATTTCCTATTTTTTTTTAATATGGAAAGTTGCTGTGGACCTAGTGACTAAACTTTAAAAAGAAAATATTTTATATCCTTAATGTTAATTTCAATACCAAAGAAGATGGGGAAGCTAAAATTTGGATATAATTCTTATGTTTTTTAATAGAAATTTTTCTTTAAATTTATTTTGTTTAATAAACATCATAATTGTGATTTTTCAGTAGTGTCTGTCTTCTTTGTTTCATTATATTTAGCAGCAGTTTTTTAAAACTTTGAAGAGAAATGTTTATTTGGGCATGCATTAATTAAACTTATAAAGTAGTATTTGAATTGAAAGAAGAATTTCTCTGCTTATTTGCCTTTGTGTTGTTTAAACATTTTAAATATTTCAAACCAAAGCCAACCTCTGATATTTGAGTAATGCCATACTTTTAAAAGCATAAAGTTTTCTTATTTATTTGCAATCAAGTCCTCAGGAGGTTAACAGCAGCACAGAGTACACTACTGGGAACATATTCCACAGTTTATACTTTGGCATAAGAAAATGATATACTTAAAAGGAACTGAAGAGTAAATTAATTACCTTACATTCAGCATAGTTGAGTCTTCTCCATTTCTCCCCTGAAAATATGTTTGGCTCACATTTTACATTAAGGTCACAGTCACTGATTTGTACGTCTGAAGTCATAATAGTGATCTTTTCCTTTTACATCGCTTTTTTTTTCCGTGGAAATACGATTGTGTAACAGAAAACAACACAGAGAAACACTTTGTGGGCACCTTTTTTGCGGTTCTAATTTTGAACCTTCTTACATAAATGAAACACAAGTTTGACTTTTAACTGTGCTTCACTCGTTATACTTGGAATCTAGAACATGACTTATGGGGAAGTATTTTTTTTTCTTTCATGGAAAAGGCCTCCAGGGAGGATGTCATTACACACTGCTTAAAAGAATAATGTTTTCAAAAGAAGAATGCTTCCGTTTGTCCTGCATGGATGCTGTTCCTGGGATTTAAACTTGCTTTATGTGACAGATTCTCCGTTTACTTAACCCCATTCGGCATTCCTCTCTTCTACTCTTTCTCATTCAAAACCATGAATTGTCCGAAATGATCAAAAGCAAATTTTGAAAAAAGGGGGCAATTGCCCTTTGAGGCTACCAAGCAAACCTGATCTGAGATCCAAACACTCACAGGCCTACTTTCTAATTGAGATGAAAAGTGTAAGCAAGCGCCAAATCCAGCTTTCCTTCTGTTTTCATTAGTTTAAGGGCAGATGATAAATTAGTTTGAAAGTAACTTTTTAAAATGTGGTAATTGTGCATCTTTAAAAACAAAATTAATTAGTGGGCTTTTTACCCTTCTAGTGGACCTCATATCTACTTCACTTAAGAAATTTCCACGGGCAGTGACTTAGTGGGTGAGTGAAAAATAATGCTGAGCCCTAACCGGTTTGGCTCAGTGGGTAGAGTGTCAGCCTGCAGACTGAAAGGTCCCAGGTTCGATTCCAGTCAAGGGCATGTACCTTGGTTGCGGGCACATCCCCAGTAGGAGGTGTGCAGGAGGCAGCTGATCGATGTTTCTCTCTCATTGATGTTTCTAACTCTCTGTCCCTTTCCCTTCCTCTCTGTAAAAAATCAATAAAACATATTTTTTAAAAAAAAAGAGAAAGAGAAAAAGAATGCTGAAACTAACAACTGTTCTTCAGACAGGCATGTTTTATATCAGGGCTCGTGCATATTTGATTAAGACTGAGAAGCTCTTTGTATCTTCCAGAAAACCCAGCAACGTTACATCTCCCTTGTAGCTGAGTGATCAATTATGGAATCTGTTCCCGTGCTGCTCACTCTGAAAGGAGTGCTTCAAGTTCATGGGATAATCTGTGAGCTTTTGTTCAGGGCATTGGCAGGACTTTCAGTCCCAGCCTTAGAGAAAATTTGGGAATCGTTAGCACACAGAGCTTGTCTGTGCAGTGGAAGGGATGTATTCCCCTTTTGGTAACTAATTAAGTAATAAACAGCCGTGATGGTCAATGAAATCTATTATCTGCTGAAAGAACATTCTCTTAAGATTGTTGTCATCATTGACAATGAAGTCAGAAGGAAGACCTTATTCTGTGACTTAATAATTAAAATTTATTGTCTCGAATATTGAATTAATCCACAATATTTGTCCTAATTTTGTAAAAGGACCCAATGTCCTAGGTTATTAGTAAATTGTTTTAACAGGTTATGCTCACTAAATAATATGTTTTAAAAAGAAGAGTTTACATTATCACTCTGTTTTTAAAAAATTCTTCATAGTTCACAAGCCACCCACAAAGGAATCTTAAATTTCTCCAAACTTTTAAGAGGATTCAAGTTATGAAATGTACAGAAGTGGGTAAAAATAGATTAATAATAGTAATCAATAATACACTAATAAATAATACAACAAGAGCAAACAACAGATATAAACTAAGACTGTCCTAGGAAAACTAGAGTATATGGTTATCTGTGTCAGAGATTAATTCAGGCAATAAAAGGGGTTAGGGAGGTGTGTGAAGGTCCAACTTTAAGTTTAGTGCTAAAAAAAGGAACTTGTGATCTGATTGAGCCTCCAAACCTGCAGATAAAGAAGCTGGGCTCAAGCAGGGGCTAACCTCTCTCCCGTTCCCTGCCGTGTTTACCCCTGTGCTTAGTTCATTTTCTGGGCAAAGCCCATTGACTTGATCGTCTCTTCTTTAAGTTCCTGTTGAGAAGAGGTCAGTTTCTGCAGCTTGCTTAGCTTACTGGCAAAGATGGCCTATTTACCAGCCACGTTTCAGCTAGATACTTGCTTTATGCTACATAACATCCATAAAATACTGATTAGTTTTCAGGAAATGACAGAAAAAGCATGCATTCCACTACATGGCCTAAGTATTTAATTTTGGGTCATTTAATGGACAGGTTTGAACACTGTTAAACAAGATGTCATCACAATGTGAAGAGTAGAAGTTGAAGCTGCATTATAACTTTCCTGTTATTTTTCTTGGCTTTGTAGTTTCCCTCCATGTTTTGAGGGTGTGTGTGTGTGTGTGTGTGTGTGTGTGTGTGTGTGTGTGTGTTTTGTATAAGTTATAAAGATAGATGATTGAAAAAATAAATCATACTAGCAGGCTTATAGTTTTAAAAATCTGCCCACTCCCTTTGTAACTGTGCAGAAACCTTATTTTCTTAAACCTGACCTTTTATTTTGATTTTTTGTCCCCTTTCATTCAAACTGGCCTCACCTAGCACCTGACTTACCTCCCTCCCTCTCCCTTGCTTGATCATTAGGGCCTCAGGACAATGAAGCTGTCAGACCCAGTAGTCTTAGGAACAAGGTCCTGGGTCTATTTACTACTGAGACACAGTTACACGTAATACCTAGGCCTCCGTTGTGTTTTAGCTCTGGACCCAGTAAAGCAGAAGGATCCCACAGAATAAACCCTTGTGAAATGAAACAACAACTCCATGGCTGACATCAGGGCTAGATGCAATGATCAGTTACCCCTACCCTAGCACCAACCAACCAGCAGAGGCCACGATCCTAACTCCACTAGTGACCATGAGTAGTGATTTGTTCCCTATATGATCCATCTCCTTGAACCCAGCGGGGAGCCAGGTTTTTGAGCATGAGCTACCTGAGACTCCGGGCATGAAGCCATCTCCTTAGTCAATCCTTATTTTCTTAGCTGAAAACTCCTGTTTGTGTCTTACTGGGCTTTGATGCGCGCAGGCAAACGGGCCTCTGCAGTCCAGTAATGTCTTTTCACTCTTGTGCACCTCAGAAGTAACAATTTCTGATTTTCTTAGCTGTTGCATTCATTATGCCCATACTTATAAGGTCTACAACTTTATACCTACAAAGAAGAGGATTAGCTTTTTTTATCTATCTCCCCTCTCTTCATACCTGTTTCATTCATCCCCAACCTTTTTTTTAAATTAATTAAGGTATTACATATGTGTCCTTATTTCCCCATTGCCCCCACCTCCCACTCATGCCCTCACCCCCCTGGTGTCTGTGTCCATTGGTTAGACTTATATGCATGCATACAAGTCCTTTGGTTGACCTCTTTCACCTTACCCCCACCCTCCCCTACCTTCCCTCTGAGGTTTGATGGTCTGATCGATGCTTCTCTGTCTCTGGATCTGGTTTTGTTCATCAGTTTATGTTGTTCATTATATTCCACAAATGAGTAAGATCATGTGATATTTCTCTTTCTCTGACTGGCTTATTTCGCTTAGCCCAATGCTCTCCAGTTCCACTCATCTTCATCCCCAACCTTCTAATAGAGCTATCATAATTTTTGGTTGAGTCAGTATTCAGGGTTTATGTTATAACTATGTAAATATGACTCACAGGTTAGCCATGTAGAATACTATCTTATTTCCTTTCATGTACAACTTTAACTTCCTCAGAGTTAGTGAAAAAATTTTTTTTCATTTGCTTAGTTGTCAAGAAATCTCATTTTATCCCCAAACTTTCAATTTAGTGTAAATCTACTCACTCTATGTTCAATCACACCTGTATAATCTGACGGTGCTTTTTGTTCTCAGAGCCAGCCCGCCTTGCATGTTAGCTGTCCCCAGATCTCTTTCCCCATCGTTCTAAGGATTCTCTATGCCTCTTTTCTGTGTAAAGATGTTCTCTGAATCCTATGCTTCCCTTTTTCATCAGTGCCTCGTTTTGCTGGAGCATGTCCTCCCTGAGATTCCATGGGGAGTAAATATTCTGCCTCCTTTCATTTCTGAAAATATCTTTATTCCCTCCTCCACTTGATTTATCATATAGCCAACAATTATAGGTTGGAAATGACTTTTCCTCAGATTTGTGTAAATAATGCTTCATGATCTTCCAGTTTCTGATGTTGTTGTTAAGAAACCTATTACCGAGTTTTCTCTGATAGAGCAGTTTGAACCAGGGAAAAACTCCAATCTCCTCTGTAGTCAGTTCGGAGGAGGGATGCAGGAGGGAAGAGTTGATTAATAGGCCTAACTGCTTGTGTTTTTAAAGTCAAGTGGGGAAAGGGGGCTAGAGATCTCTATTTGGTGAGTAGACACATCCTCTAATTATGTATAGCACTTCCACTCAGCTGGGCTGTGTCTTGAAATCAGAACACCTCTTCTCATCTGTCCAGGGAGTCAAAAGTGCATTTGCCTGCTGTCGTAGCATGTCCTCCCTGAGATTCCATGGGGAGTAAATATTCTGCCTCCTTTCATTTCTGAAAATATCTTTATTCCCTCCTTCACTTGATTTATCATTTAGCCAACAATTATAGGTTGGAAATGACTTTTCCTCAGATTTGTGTAAATAATGCTTCATGATCTTCCAGTTTCTGATGTTGTTGTTAAGAAATCTGTTACCGAGTTTTCTCTCTGATAGAGCAGTTTGAACCAGTGAAAAACTCCAATCTCCTCTCTAGTTAGTTTGGAGGAGGGATGCAGGAGGAAAGAGTTGATTAATAGGCCTAACTGCCTGTGTTCTTAAAGTCAAGTGGGGAAAGGGGGCTAGAGATCACTATTTGGTGAGTAGACACATCCTCTAATTACGTATAGCACTTCCACTCAGCTGGGCTGTGTCTTGAAATCAGAACACCTCTTCTCATCTGTCCAGGGAGTCAAAAGTGCATTTGCCTGCTGTCGTTCCATTTCTCATTCTGGTGCATCCCACTTTCAGCGGTACCTGCTGAGCAAACAGGCTTGTTTCTGTCAACTCCATCCACATTCTCTTGCTGGCTTGGATTTCAGCCTGTTAGTTGCCATTCATCTATCTTCTCTCAGCTTCTACTGTCCAACCATTCGCTCTACAATTATTGTTTGAGTAACCTCTAAGAGCTAGGCACTGTCCTAGTGCAAAGAATACTACACTAGTGAATAAAAGGAAGATCCTGCCTTCTTGGCACTGACATTCTAGGGATGGGTCTGACAATTAACATAATTTATAAATTATGTCATCTATGAAAAGATACTGGGTGCTACGGGAGGAAGGGCAGGATGAGGAGGCTGGGGGGGGGTGTGATATTTTAAATAGGGTGCTTAGGATAGGCTCTATTGATGTCCCCACTCCCATTCTCTTTTTTTGTTTTTGAAAACCCTTTACTGTTCATTTAATGGGGTTTCAGGATGCAACAGAAATAAAATCCATATACCAAACCTAATGTGTTTAATTGGGAGGCCCACTCACTTTTCAGGTGAGTGGACAAGTGAAAAGAATGACAATACACCTGTCTATAGCGCATGTATATGTGCCCAGTACTGTTTTAGGAACTGCAGGTTTTGTAGAGAACAACAGCAAGATAAAAACTGGTACTCATATTTATGTCCTGATTTTGGGCGAGGGGGCAAATAATAACAAAATACATTATGTCAAATAGTGAGAAGTACTATGGAGAAAAAAACAAGAGGAGGGGATGTGAGGTACTGGCGAGCTGGTACTGTTCTATAAAAAGTGCTTTCAGATGTGATGATATCTGAACAGACACTTGGAAGACATGAGGGTGAGAATCCATAGGGACATCTAAGAGAAGAAGACCATCCAGGCAGAGAGAATAGCAGTTACAAAGGCCTTGAAGTCAATATGTGTTTAAGGGCAAGGAAGCCAGTGTGGCTGGAGCAGAAGGTGGGAAGCAAGGTTTGGCCATACATGTCCTCCAGGTTGTAGCAAATACTTGATTTAAAAACGTGGTTTTTAAAAATTGATTTTTAGAGAGAGAGTAAGGGAGAGAGGAACATCGATGTGAGAGCAAACATTGATTGGCTGCCTCCTACCCTGACCAGGAATCATCCCGTGCACCCAACCTTTGAGTGCATGGGATGATGCCCAACCAACTGAGCCACACCAGACAGGGGGCAAGGACTTGGGTTTTGAGGTGGGAAGTCTGCTGAAAGAATAGGGTTGCAGTTAACTGAGATGTGGAGAGCTGTGGGAGGAACATTTATGGGCAGGTGAGTCCCAGACCTCACGCATTTTCTAAACATCCAAGAGGAGATGTACAAGCCTGAAATCCATGAGTGGGTCTGACAGAATACATAATTGTTGGTATCTTCTTAAAGGTTAAATGGAAAAACACTAGCCGTATGAGGAGAAATGCATTCTGGGTAAGTGGACTAGCATAAAACAACAGAAGTATGAAAAACCAAGTCTCATTCAAGAATTCACCAAGATTGGTGTGGTTGGCTCACAGAGTGTGTACTGGGAAATGGTTGAAGATGAGATGGGAAAGGAAAACAAGGAGGATTTGTGCAGGATTTTGTATGGCATGCTAAGGAATTTGGACTTTATTCTGCAGTGAGGGCTCCTTAACCTTTTTTGTGCCTCAGCATGACTGAGGGGTACAACAAACACCCAATACTGAGCCAGTATGGCAGCAATTTTCACCAGGTGGATGGGGGCCACAAATGACTTGGGTGAAGGGAGGTGACAATGTCGCACATCGTGTGTGTGTGTGTGTGTGTGTGTGTGTGTGTGTGTGGTTTTGAAAAATCCTGAGGTGGTGCTGATATGCCCCCATTTTCCATATACTCACTCTAAGGAATGGTTCCCTCCTAGTTGGACATTAGTACAAGCAATGGGGAGCCATTGAAGGATTTTCTTTTTTTTTTTAACTTTTATATTGAATTTATTGCCATGGTGTACAATTTCAGGTGTACAATTCTATAACACATCACCTGTATATTGTATTGTGTGTTCACCAACCAAGTCAAATCTCCTTGCATCACCATTTATCCCTGTATATTGTCTTCTCCCTTTACCCTCTCCTAAATCACCATACTGTTGTCTGTGTCTGTGAGTTTTTTGGTGTTTTTTTTTTCCCTTCTTAATCCCTTTATCATTTTCACCCAGCCCCTCAATCTCCCTCCAACAGGATTTTCTTTTTAAATAATCAGATTTGCAATTAGCTTTAGCTTCAACATAGAAGGGAGACCCAATGGAGAAGAGATTAGGAGGCTATTTTGATCATCTAAATAAGAGATAACCAGCTTCTTAACTAAGTCTAGAGAGGGAATATTTAAGGCCTGGCTCACAAGTAAATATCCATCCAAAGGAATGGCTATTTTGTGGGAGTATTGGTCAAAAGATGATAAACCTAGGGACACTCCGGATGTATGCGTCTCTGAGTCCCATTTCCTATAGAAGCCATGGCTCTGCCCCAGTTCCCTGACTTTCTCTTAGTAAACCTAGGAAACTGCCCACATCTTCCTGCCATTTTTATTTAAGCCAGTTTGTCTCAGCAGGGACTCCTCCTGGACCGGTGTGGTGGGAGTGCAGGGTGTGTCCTGGAGGGTGGTGGGAATCAAGCCTGAAAAGGTATAGATGGGGTTAGAGGGGATGTCCTCCCTTATCCCCTCCACTTAATTTTTTAAAAATAGTGCCAATTGTCTGAGCATGTGGATTAACCAGGCAATTGGAGTAACTTTGAAATGGGTAAAGTAAAGATGCAGCTCTGTCTACAAGTCTCTGGAAATGAGCCATTGGGAAGCCTTCGTCATGGGAGGATCATAAGATTTCAGTGGTGAATCCCAAAGGAAACCCTCGTGATTGGGATGGGCCTTTGAGGCTTTGGTTTAAAGTAGAATTTCTTCAAACGAACAGCTTCTAAAAACATTTCAGTCAGCCAGAACTTTTCAAATTCAACAATGAAAAGTGATTTTAGTATATATTTAGGAATTATTTTCTGGACACATCTTCAGCGGTTTAGGCACCGTCTTTTTTCCCCCAAAGAAATAGTAAAAAAGGATACCTTTCTGTGTGAGGGAAACATCTAGTCAGTTTTCCAGCCTTGGTTATTTACCACTTTTTTATTTTGTTCAGGATAAGAGACAGCCGGTACAATAAAAGTAAGTCCCTTTTACTGACTTCCGGTACAGATCGTCTTGATTGCTTAGCTCCTTCACCCTGCTTGCTAAGGGATTTGTTTTACTGACAGAGGGCTGGATCTGTTATTTATTAGAGTTCTGAGGAGAAATTCTTGGAGCACTGCATGTATTGTATCTGTTCTTGACACAAAAAAGACTGAAGAAAGGAAAATGTGATTATTTTGAAAGGTGAATTCACAGAACTTTTAAAATCAAAGCTGAAATATAAACTGCAATTACATATTAAAACATCACTCTTGAGAAGGTGCTGTTAGAGCATGAGCTTACTTTCTTCATTTCTTGATCAAAGAATCAAGTTTCTGTCCAGCCAGTGTAGCTCAGTGGTTGAGTGTCGACCTAGGAAATGGGAGGTCATAGTTTAATTCCTGGTCAGGGCATATCCCCAGTAGTGGGTGTACAGAAGGCAACTGATAGATTCTCTCTCATCATTGATGTTTCTATCCCTTTCTCCCCTCTCCCTTTCTCTCTAATTATATATATATATATTTAAAAAATAAAGTTTCTGCTCCAGTTTAGAAACAAACAAATAAATAAATCTACATATAAAAGCCTAAGTGACCGAATGACTGAATGACCAGTCAACCAGTCACTATGATGTGCACTGACCACCAGGGGGCAGACGTTCAATGCAGGAGCTGCCCCCTGGTGGTCAGTGTGCTCCCACAGCCAACCTCCTATGGCTGGCCAACCTCCCACGTCCCTCCCTGGCCCCGATCATGCGTTGGTGGGGGCCTTTGGCCTGGCCTGTGCCCTCTCGCAATCCGGGACCCCTCCGGAGATGTCGGAGAGCCGGTTTCAGCCTGATCCTGCAGGCCGTGCCGAGGGACCCCACTGGTGCATGAATTCGTGCACCAGGCCTCTAGTAAATAAATAAAACATCACTATTACTGAATACTGCCCTAGGGTAGCTCACACTTAGGCAACATGAATATCGCTGCTCCATCTGTCTTCCCCAGTAGGACAGAGAGGAGAGATTGTGTCTCTTGCTTATTAGATGTATTGGTTCTTACACAGTGCCTGGCACAAACATGGTATACAAAAATTACTTGACAATTGACAGTAAATAAATAGAGCACAGAAGTCTGTGGTCCCAAAAGACCTTACATATAAAGCTCCAGCTCTTACAATGAGCTAGCATCCCCAACCTCCCACACATAGCTGTGAACTTTGGCCCTGAGAGATGCTCCAGCTGGATCCTGGTGCTGTTTCCACTTTGTCACCTTTGGGCGGTGGAGACCTTAAAATTCAGTCTCTGAGACAGGGTACATCAGAAAGGCAGATGTGAACAAGGTACACCTGCAGTTGCTGTATGATTGTCCCCACATGGGATAGGAAGCCCAGATGCCAAAGCACAACTTAAAATAACACACCATTTGTGTGGGATGTTGTAAACCACAGTCATCAACAGATTATTGCTAAGCTTCAGCAATTGCCTGTGAGAAGCCTTTTGAATTCACAACATTGTGCAATCCAACAAGCAAGGCCTCATCAGCACATCTGTCTTCCTAGAGAACGTAGGACAGTGTGGTGTGGGTGCAGGAGATGTGGGTGGGCCATGTGGCTGGGCCATGTGGCTGGGAGGATTGGTTATTCAGCTGGCTTTGCAACCACACCTACACACGTGGGGAATCACACCCTGGCACCTCGGAGTACACGGGACTCCATGAAAAAGACTCTGGCAAGGTGAGTATCTCATATAAGTTACTGCATGTTTACTCTACTTCTAAACTGAGTTTCTGTGTTGCTTAGTGGATGTGTTAAGAGCCTTATAGATGATGAGAGCACCTTCGTGAATTTGCTGCTAAGGAGAGGTCATTTTTATTGAATAAAGGAATTAGGATGCCAGAGGAAGAAGTGAGGAATGAGTATTTGACAATTCTGTAAAATAAGTTTTGTTTTAAAAATAAGATATAAAGAGCCCTCCTGCTAGGCTTATTTTATAAAATGTGCTGAAGTTCATGAAAATACTGCTCAGTCCCTATTTACAGCATTAGTACATTAAAGCATACTGAATAGCAATGGATAATAGCAGCCATCTTATAGGGGCTTATAGATTTTAAGAACTTTGCACACATCTGCACACTGATTCTGTCAGGAAGATACTATCTACATCCTCATCTTATAGATTAGGAAGCTAGGGTCAGAGAGGGTAGGAAATGTGACCAGAAACAGCCACCAAATATTATGGGCTATTGCATGAAGCTCAAAATAAAACAATGTTTTAATATTTGTTTATAATTATTTGGAATTTTCAATATGCCACATTATAATCATTTAAACTATTGATGAAGTTATGAGCATAATTTTTAGAAACTATTAGTCTCACTACAATGTTCTACCTTTAATCTTACGAAACTGAAAAGAGCAAGAAAATTTTTTTTTGTCGAAGTAGACTTTTTAAATAAGCTAAAACGACATCTCTATATATGAGAAATTGCAACTATTTGTCACAGTTTAGAACCCTGCAGCATGGCTTACAGAGAACATAAGGTATGCACCATCAGTGCAAAGTCAGAAGTCTGCTTTCTGCTTCTAGTCTCATCTTGCACCCAACTTTGATTATTTCATTATAGAAGAGCTTCATGCACATAAAAGCAAATGACTTACCAATTTCTTCATATCCATCTCTTAATTTAGTGTTGTTCTCTGGACTTTGCCTTTAATCATAAATATTTGTGGTTTCTCAGGTAGTTGAAATGAATGAAGTCATTGTAAAACTATCATGCTTTCAATTGTTCGGCTAATACTTCACATAAAATAAGCCTACTTTAATCACCTTCTCTTAAAGAAGATAAACATTTGGTTGCAATAATTATTAGCAGCTGTGGAGATATAAAAGCGGCTAGAAAATATTTCAAAATTAATTCGTCTTTCAGACAATCATTCATCAATCACATTGCTTTTTTAAATCCAGCATTATATGGAAGGGGAAAAATGGATGCTCAGTTTTGTTTTTTTCCTGTTTGGGCAGATTTTAAAAATTCTTTATTTTTCACTTTTGACTGAATTACATCATTTTTTTTTTTGCTTGAGTGTTTGTATTTTTTGACATCATGCCTGCTCTTTCTAGGACTAGAACTGTATATTACAGAATGGTAGAGTTGAAAGCAACCCTGAAGATGACCACTCCCACTTTACAGTTGAGGAAACACCTTGCTTGGCATTTCTTCACTTTGGGGCAGGTGAGGGTATCGCCTAATCGACAGTGCTTGCTTTGCTTGACTTTTGCACTTCTAGGTGGAACAAGCCTAGGTTGGGGAATAAACAAATAGGGGTGGAAATAAGTGTGATGCCATCAATCTGGCTGTTAGAATGTTCTTTACCAAAATGTTGTCAAGTAAGTTATAGATTTAAATGTTTGAACTATGTTAACTTATTTCATTGAACAACGGTAGACGATATTTTGTTTACTAAACATCTGATTCTTTCTTTGGTTCCCAATTAGGTGAACAAGCAAGTGTTAACAGCCCATAGAGCCTATTATGGTGGTGAATTAGCGCCCCCTAGCACATTCACCACTGTTTTAAAAAATCTTTTATAAAATATAAATGTGAAACAAAAATGTTCTCAATATTGTGCTTGGTTGTTCATACTATCTCATTTTAATTCTCAAAAAAAATTGTAAGACACCTGTTGGAACAGTTTTGAAAGGAGATAAAGCTAATATGCAATGTGGTGAGGGCTGTTTCAGGTGTGAGAAGAGAGTTGTGACAGGGTGACTGACTTTGTAGAGGAATGCAAGGATGAGTAACAAGTCCCCCTCTCTGGGAGCTCTCAGATTAGCTGGGTAAACACAGCTCTGGAAAGGAATGTTGCATGTTAAGAACTATTGCAGCATTTTTATTCATTGAATGATGTGGGAGCAACGAAACAGAACCACTAACTCTGCCTGTAGGTTTTGAAGGTGGCTTCAGTGAAGAGATGACTAAGTATTAAAGGAGGAGAGTCATTTTCTGGGGGAAGAACAGAGAAATGTCATTCAAGGCAGTGATAAGAGCAAGTGAGAAGGCATAGAATTGAGGAAGACCATAAGATGTAAGTTCAGGTACCAGTAAGGGGGTCAGTGTTTTTGGAAACTGGGGTCATGGGATGGAGTGGCACTGAGATGGATAGAACAAGACTAGGAAGAGCTTCTGTGCCAACTTAGGGAGGATGGAACTTGTCCTCTTGACAGCTGGGAGCACTGGGGGTTTTCAACTGGAAAATAATGCAATTGGATTTCTTTCTTTTCCTACCTTAAGTTGAGAAATATAACCTATAGTCAGAAAACTATTAAAACAAATATACTGTACAAAGCATAATTATAAAGCAAACACTTCCATAACTGTCACCTGGTATAAAAAAAATAGCATTGTGAACATCTTGCTTGTCCTCCCTACCCCAATCATAAGCCCATTCACGCCCACTGTCCTGTGATTCTTCATCACTATTTTGTTTTCCTTGTAGTTTTACTAGAGCCCCGATGCACAAAAATTCGTGCAAGAGTAATGCACAAAAATTCGTGCAAGAGTAGGCCTCCCTTCCCCCGACTGCTGGCACCGGCTTCCTTCTGGCACGTGGGACCTGGGCTTGCTTCCCTCCAGTCGCCCGCAGGCACCCAGGACCTGGACTTCACTCCGGTCCTGGCTTCATCCAGAAGGACATCTGGAATGACGTCCAGAAGGACGTCCGGTCTAATTGGCATATTACCCTTTTATTATTATAGATTACTTATGTATACATCCTCAGAAAATAAAGTTTAGTTTTGACTATTTCTGAACTTTTTACAAATAGAATTGTACTGAATATATTTTTTGTGTTTGATTTCTATTACTCAACATTGTTTTAAGACTCATCCTTGTTATTTCTTGTTGTTGTAGCAGCATTTATTTATTTTCATTGCTGTATAGCATTTTCTCGTTTGAATATTTCACAGTTTATCTTGGCTGCTGCTGTTGGATATTTGTTCTTTGATTAAAAAAACAACAGTTCTTGCCTAATGCAAACGATATTGCTCTGAGCTTTTGTGGCCTGTATCGTGTTCACACAGACCTAACAGTTTGTAGAACATGTTCAGATTCCTTTTTCAGGAAGTTAACTGTGACAGGACTGAGTGGCATAAACTAGAGTGGGGTGAAGTACTAAGGGTCTGCTCCACTTTCAGTGAGGATGGAGAGAGAGGTCCCATCTGAGAGACAGTCCTGAGACAGAATGGAGCTCACAGGAGTGGCACCCACAGGTGACCCTGAGTTTTCTAGTTTGAAAGACTGATATCCTCAACTGACTTTAAAAATCTGGAGGAGAAATAAGTTTTAGGGAGAAATGAGTTCTATTTTGGGTTTGAGGTGGACTGCTGAACACACAAGTGGAAATATCAGCTAGATAGTCAGAAATGCCTATCTAGAACTTAGGAAAGGGAGGAGCTAGAGATGAAGATTTGGAACTAGTAGCATACAGTTGATTGTCAAAGCCGTGGGAAAGGAGATAACAATAATCGACAATACTTTTTGAGCATTTATTATGAGCCAGGCACTCTTCTAAAAATGTTACATGTATCGACTCATTTCATCAACAACCTAATGAGGCAGATACTATTTTCATTTTATACATGAGAGAATTGAGGCACAGAAAGGTCAATTAGCTTGCCTGAGGTCACACATATAGTCAGGGGTGATGCCAAAATGAGATTATTTAGGAAGTGTATGGGGAAAGGATTGAACTTTAGTGAGCATCAATATTAATGGTTGGGAAGAGGAGGAGCCTGAGAAGGAGACTTAGATGAGTAGTTATTGAGTTAGGAGAAGAGCCAGAGAGTGTCATTAATAGCCAAATTCAAATTAACTTGATAAGGTTAAGTACTGCAGGTGCCAGGCACTACTGTAGGAGGTCAAATGCCAAAGCAGAGTCATAGATAGTCAAGCTCTGAGACTAGGCGTCAACAAAACCTATTCAGGCTTGGTTCATTGCTTCCAAGATTCCTCTTTAAGGAATCTATAAAATATAGAAAAAGAATTATTTCCCTTTGGTTACTGTTCACAGCTAAAGTAAGAAGAAAACTCCCTTCCTGAGGCAATTCAGTTGTGTGGGTCTGGGAAGATAGTGGAGAAATGGGGAAGGTGGTGGGGAAGGTGAGCGCCCCATACCAGACTCTCTGGAGTAAACAAGCTGAGCTGGGCAGGAAGGAGGACAGGAGGAATCGTGGGAGAGTCCCTGCTCTGCCAAGGCCTGCAGCTCCACCACCCCCTACTGTGACTCTGGTGACAGTGGGTAGCAGTGGGTGTCCAGGTGGCCCTTCAGCTGCACCTGAAATTGCCCCAAGGCCCTATCTTCTCCCTGGTGTTGCCTTGTTTCTCTCTGGATAGACTTAACTAGTGTTTGTCACAAGGTTGGCATTTGAAATGTCATGGTATTGTCATTTAACAAATGACACTCCTATGCCAATGAAAAGATCTGATCTTTCCTCTGTTTACATTTCCATAGGAAGAACTTTTATAAATGTTCAAAACTCTTAACATAATAATAGATTCCAGATTTTATTTATTTTTATTTATTTATTTTTATTTATTTAGTTATTTACTAGAGGCCTGGTGCATGAAAATTCATGCACTGGAGGGGGGGGTCCCCTCAGCCCGGCCTGCCCCCTCTCACAGTCCAGGAGCCCTCAGGGGCGGGAGATGACCCAGCAATCAAGGGAAGGTGACGCCCCATCACACCTCTGCTGCTGCCACTGCCGGCAGTGCAAGCCTCGGCCGGCCCTGGTTACCTGAGCCTTGGGTGACCCTGGGCAGCTTGGGGGCTGAGGGGACTGGGGGACTCTGGAGGCAGGCGTGTGGTGGGGCTGAGGGGACTGGGCGCTGCCATCATTGAGGGTGTGGCAGTTAATTAGCATATCCCTCCTTATTGACTGTGGGGGCTGCCATCTTTGCAACGGTGTGAGGGTCAAATATAGGATTAAAATATATTTTATTGATTTTTAACAGAGAGGAAAGGAGAGGGATAGAGAATTAGAAACATCGATGAGAGAGAAACATCAATTCAGCTGCATCCTGCACACTCCCCACTGGGGATGTGCCCACAACCAAGGTACATGCCTTTGACCGGAATTAAACCTGGGACCCTTCAGTCCACAGGCCGATGCTCTATCCACTGAGCCAAACCGGTTAGGGCTGGTTCCAGATTTTAAAATATATTACATAACTAAATGATATATCTACAAATTATAACATGCAGAACAGTATTCTTTTTGTTTAATCCTCACTCAAGGATATTTTTTTATTAATTTTTAGAAAGAGGAAGGAAGAGAGAAGGAGAGAGAGAAATATCGATGTGAGAGAGAAACATAGATTAGTTGCCTCCCCTACGAATCCTGAGCTGGGATTGAACCCACAAACCTTTGGGCGTATGGGACGATCCTCCAACCAGCTAAACCCATGGCCCAGAAGAGTATTCTTTAAGCTTAAGAGTGTCACACTTTCTAAATTTACTTAAGTTTGGCATTTAAAGTTGTATCTTGGCCCTGGTCACCTGGACACCCGCTGGGTAATTCAGTTGGTTAGAGCATTGTCCCAATACAACCAAGGTTGTGGGTTTGATCCCCCATCAAGGCATATAAAAGAATCAACCAATGAGATTCCAGGATGGCTACAGAGTAACTGGAAGCTGCTCAACATCACTAATTAAAACCATAATGAGATACCATCTCACACCTGCCAGATTGGCTACCATTATAGTATTAAGTCAACAAACAACAAGTACTGGCAAGGATGTGGAGAAAAGGGCATCCTCGTGCACTGCTGGTGGGAATGCAGACTGGTGTAGCCACTGTGGAGAACAGTATGGAGTTTCCTCAAAAAATTAAAAATGGAATTGCATTTTGACCCAACAATCCCACTTCTAGGAATATATCCTAAGAATCCAGAAACACCAATCAGAAAGAATATATGCATCCCTGTGTTCATGGCAGCATTATTTACAACAGCCCAAGTGCCCATCAGTAGATGAATGGATTAAAAAACAACTGTGGTACATTTACACAATGGAACACCACATGGCTGTAAAGAAGAAGGAACACAGACCTTTGTGACAGCAGGGATGGACCTTGAGAGTATTATGCTGAGTGAAATAAGCCAGTCAGAGAAAGACAAATACCATATGATCTCACTCATATGTGGAATCTAATGAACAAAATAAACTGATGAACAGAAAAGAACCAGAGGTATGGATACATGGAACAGACTGACAGCTGTCAGAGGGGAGAGGGTTGGGAGGAATGGTGAAAGAGATTAACCAAAGAACATATGTGCATAACCCATAGACACAAACAACAGTGTGGTGATGGCTAGAGGGAAGTACGGGTGGAGGCTGGGTGGAGGTGGGCAAAGCAGGGGTGCAGGGGAGGGAGATGGCGACATAGTGTCAACAATAAAAATAAAGTTAAAAAAAGAAACTACCAATGAATGCACAAATAAGTGGAACAACAAATTGATGTTTCTCTCTCTCTCTCTCTCTCTCTCTCTCTCTCTCTCTTCCTCTCTAAAATAAAATTTTAAAAAAAGAATGTTTTTTTATTTAAAAAATACATTTTTATTGATTTCAGAGAGAAGGTAGATGGAGAGAAAGATATAAATGTCAATAATGAGAGAGAATCATAGATTGGCTGCCTCCTGCACTCTCCCCACTGGGGATCGAGCTGGCAACCCCAGCATGTGCCCTGACCTGGACTGGAACCCTGACCTCCTGATTCATAAGTTAACGCTCAACCACCGAGTCATGCTGACTGGAAGAATGTTTCTTTTAAAGTTGTGTCTTGCACATGGAAAATACTTACAAGATGTGAACCTTAATTTGATTTTACTCTTGTAGATGAGTCTTGGGGACAGGATTGACACTTTGCTAGAATCTAGCAGTTGTATTCCAACCAGGTCATACCATTAGTCTGGGTTCTCTTGAAAGCTACAGAGAATAAAGTTTGAAAACTAGCTCCTTTGAAGATGATTGCTATGAACAATGTGAATGCTTACTTTCTTTCAAGACTTGATCTTGCTTTCTTTTTTGAGAAATGTTTTGTGGTTTCTAAAACCAGTGATAATGAGTATTGAGAAACAAAGTAACGCAGTTAAAACAAAACCCATAACCATTGGTGTTCTAATGGGCTTAACATTGGTGTTCAATTATGGATTTTCAAAAGTGTAAAGGTCTTTCAAATATTATTTACTCTACTCTCAGAGAAAATTCTTGAATCCTCTCTACATCATCAGTATTTTATTCTATTTCCGCTAAGGGTTAAACATCTGAGCAATGTTTTCTCAGAACAGAGCTGGACATAAAGGGCTTGGGGATTTTCAATGGACCCGAACTAGAACCACCCACTGCTCCAGAGGCGGTGGGTGGATGCCAGTATATAAGAGCCAACTGCAAGTGCTGGGAGAAAATGCGGGCTGGCAGGCAGGACCCAGACTCTCATGGCTGTGGAGAAGTGTCACAGGGACAGAATGATCATCGGAGTCTATGGGATCCATGATGAGGGAGCACAGGGGTGGCAACCCCAGGGGATGGTGTTTGCAGACACAAGCTGACAGGATAATAGGTCAGGATGCAGCTCAGGCTGTAATGCGTTTCAGGGCAGGACTGCAAACTACATATTCTGGTCTATAAAGACCTTAACCCTGACCTCAACCTGCAGCGCTGCCCTCATGATGGGCCACTTTCCTTCTCACCTCAGTACTCCCATCACTTTCCAACCACTGCATGCCACACTCCTTGGCACTCCAGAGCCTTGGTCATTCAGATTTATTGTTTCTTTTTTCTGTTTAGATTTCTGCTTAAGTGCCCTCTACTTATGGAGGCTTTCTCAGGACATTCTCTACCACACAGTTCTATCCTAATTTTCTGCATAACCTTGAGAACTTTCCCTTTATTATCTATATCCTCTCCACTATAATATACATGGGCAAATTATTCCTGCTGTATTCAATAATCCTAGTCACATGAGCATGGAAAGGCAGAGGTTTTGTTTTGTTTTGTGTAAGATTACAGAGATGATAGTCAGAAGTGATTTGCTTCAAACATGCAATTTTGCTGCCAGTGTAGAGGGAGCCTGGCAGACTTGGTCTAATCTCAGAGAAGATGGCACCCACTGCTTGACAATGAGGACCCTGATCTGGGGACAACTTCTGAAGACGCAAAAGAGAGCATAACTGTTCATCAAAATGCTATAGAACGGTAGTCTTGTACCAGATACAGGTGGTGGGAGGTAACTAAGACGGCATCAAGTTGGACTAAGAAAAGAGTAATACATTTCTTGCCCCTTCTCTAACAATTCACTTGGTTCTGTAGGTTACTAATTCTTCCCAGATAGATAAAGCAAACCTAGTTGATGGGTGCCAATAGCGACCAGTTCATAGTGACCTGCCCACCTAGACTCCATATCCAAAAACCCTCCTGGTGATGAGGTGGACAGTTAAGGGCACACCAGTTCTCTTAAGGTAGTAGAGAATTGTTGCATCACTGGATATAATCCTTGGTCTAAAACTCAGCATTCATCCGAATTCTTAAATTATGTTCAACAGTTATTTGTTGTCTAATCTCAAAGTTGCAATGTAAGAGGTAATCGCTCACATTGAGTATTCATTTAATAGGCACACCCTGTATGTAAAGGTGCTTGACAAATGCTACTCAATTTACTCGGCTCAACAGTCTTGAAAAGTGAGCACTATTATCCTGCTTTTACAAACGAGATGCTGAGTTTTAGAGGCACTAACTTATCTCACACACACACACACACGCACTGCACCTAACTTCGAAGTACACCTTACCTGCTCTGGAGCCACACAGAGTCAGGTCAGTTTCACAGACGTGGTTACAGTTTGTGTCAGAGCCATGCTGCTTTGAAAAAACTAACGGTAGCAGCTACATGTTAGTTAGATGTAGCTGCAGTTTGAAATGTTTTTGGTTCAAGTGATATTTTTTAAAATATATTTTTATTGATTTCAGAGAGGGGAAAGGGAGAGGGAGAGAGAGCTAGAAACATCAATGATGAGAGAGAATCATTGATCGGCTGCCTCCTGCATGCCCTACACTGGGAATGGAGCCCACAACCTGACCGGGAATCGAACCCAGACCTCTTCATTCATAGGTCGACACTCAATCACTGCACCACGACGGCCGGGCTCAAGTGGTATTTTTGAACAACCGTATACTCCTCCCCAGTCCCCATTGATCAACTTGGTGGTCACTGAGTAAGAATTTTTTTTTAAGAGAAGTAAGCTTTATTTCCTTGTTTCTCAAATAGAGTTGGCTGAGCTGGTTGCTTTTCGGTAATTAATCAAAGAGACCAAATCCCATATCCTCGTCTGACTTCTCCGACTGAGTAAGAATTTGACACTCCTCCAGGTATCCACAGTATAAGGATATACCTGAAAAAAAAAAGGCAAAAGTCAATATAAAATATAATGTATTTAATCTAATGTCCTTTATGTCCAGTGGGAGATCAGGCAGAGGAGAGAACAAGGTGAGTGATGTGGGGGTTCTGTCCAGAAGAGGGACAGGAAGGACACAGACATCAGGGAGATGGTAGAACTTGAGCTGGGCTTCATTGTGAATTAGCTTATGAAAGAGAAACCAGGAATCTGTGTTTCCTGTAAATGATCAGAGGGTTTTTTGGTAACTGTTCCTTCAGGCTTAGGAACTAGGTGGCCGCAATCAAAGAAACGGTTTTCCCCAGTTTGCCCAAGTTAGAAGTATTGTTTGCTTTGGGAGGCTGCATTGGGGTAGGAAGGGTAAGGAAAATCCCCTGGTTCGTTGTCAGCTGGGTGGAAACAAATGTTACCATGGAACAGAGTCCACCTTCAATCAGAGTTCATGCACTGGGGAGGAAGGTCACCAATGCAGCAGCCTTGAGAAATGGGTGGGCATTGGGGAGGCCAATGGTGTATGTGGTCGGGTCTGCTTTTCAGTCAGGGCTGGTTTCCTTGAGATAAGAAAGCGAAAGCTCTGGGCCAGAGAAGTCCTCTTCCCTTTTTAGGAGTTGCGTCTTAGCAGAGTGGAAAACCCCAGACCCCAGGACACCGAAAGCATCCCAGGCGCAGGGCAGCCAAGAGGCAGAAGCATCCAGACCTGTCCGCTGCGCCTGGGCCATGGAGTCAATGAAGAAGCTGCAGACGGTGCTGGACCTGTACCTCAAGCACCGCATCACGCTGGGCTATGGCCTGGTGACTCTTCTGACCGTGGGCGGGGAGCGCATCTTCTCCACCGCGGTGTTCCAGTGCCCCTGCAGCGCCGCCTGGAACCTGACCTACGGGCTGGTGTTCCTGCTGGTCCCCGCGCTGGCGCTCTTCCTCCTGGGCTACGTGCTGAGCGCTCGCACCTGGCGCCTGCTGACCGGCTGCTGCAAGCGGGGCGCCGACGACTA
>NW_005371441.1:96155-99979 GCF_000412655.1 Myotis brandtii | reverse complement strand
TACGAGTGCGCGGCCAGCGGGAGCCGCTTCCTGGCGCGGCGCCTGTGCTCGGACCGCTCCTCCCAATGCGCCGAACAACTCCCGCTGGTTCCCTGCAACAAGGCGCAGGAGTCCGACGTGCAGGGCCTCCTGACGGACCTCAAGGCCCAGTCGCAGGTCAGCGGAGAGGGCGGGCTTCTGCGGGCGGACCCGGGAAAGGAAAATCCGTGCCCCTTCCCCAGACATAGGACACCTAAGACGAACTAGAATGGCTTCTTGCTTCTCATGAGCTGAGAGGCAAATGTGATGATAAACGGGATGAAAAAGAGGAAAGGCGCCCCATTTAGCGTTAGGCACCTACTCTGTGCGAGATACCGGGCTAGGTCCTTTACGTCCTACATTAGTCTCCGACAAATACACTGAGTCCAGGTGGGGTTGTTGGCTCAGCCAGAAGAAGGCAGAATTGTCACCAGGAAATGAGTCTGCCTGGCTCTGAAGCACCATCCCACATTTCTTGGAATACATAGCTCAGAGGTTTTTGAAGATGAATGCTGGCTTCACTGGATTTGCCAATATTCCACGTTTTGAGTTCGAGGGGAGTGACATATAGACATCTCCCCGGACTCTTGACAGGACTTGGAAAATGACTGACTTGCAGAGCAAGCAGTTGCACCGAGGGGTTCCAGAGGGGTTCCGGAGGGGTTCCGGGGCTCACTGCCACTCATTTCTCTTACGAGATTAAGACCTCAAACTTGCTTGTTCATCATGACTGCTGAGTAGTTCAAACTTTTTCTGAGGATTTAATAATGTCTTGTAAAAAATGCGACTAAATTAGTATTTTGATGTGTTTTCCTAGGTACTGGGCTGGATCCTGATAGCAGCTGTTATCGTCTGCCTTCTGATTATTGTATCTATCACCCGATGTGTATCTCCAGTTAGTTTTCTACAACTGAGCTTTTGGAAAATCTATGTGGAACAGGAGCAGAAGATCCTCAGAAGTCAAGCCACAGAACATGCAACTGAATTGGCAAATGAGAATGTTAAATGTTTCTTTGAAGGTTCACATCCAAAGGAATGCAAGACCCCGAGCATGAAAGACTGGCAGCAGGTTTCAGAACTATATACTTTCAATCCAAAGAACCAGTACTATAGCATGTTGCACAAATATGTTAACAGAGAAGAGAAGAATCGAAGTATCAGGATTTCGAAAGGAGATGCAGTGGTTCCTGTTCTTGGCTTTGTAGATGCACATGGTATGCACGCCACTGCTGAGTTATGACCCTGTGAATGAATAAAAAGAAAAGCGTTCTTTTGAATTATTACTTCATTTTTTAAAGAATAAACATTGTTATTGTTTATGGTGGTTTTTTACTTTGGCCTTCCAAATTATGGAAGTATGGAATTTTAGATCTGAAATAAAAATTTATAATTTTACCTCTTTATTATATTAATTATTTTAAAAAGGAAGTGAGGTTAAAAGTGTCACTGAAAGTGACAAACTGGAACTAGAACAACAGTTTTATATCCTTAGTCTAGGGTCCTTTATGGTAAATAATATTGCTGCTTTCAAATATAAGACTTTATTTAGTGGTAAAAAACAGTGAAAAAAGCAATTGAATTTCAGGTCTTTCTTTTAGGCTACGTGATATCAATTTCAAGTTCACTTTCTTGCAGGCAACACCTTGTTAGGAACTTTAAAATACTGGCATTTTATGTCTGAACAAAAATACAAAAATTTATCCTGCAAAGGAAGGTAAAATTGTTTAAATACGAAATTTGAAAAACTAGTTTAGGGTAATTGCAGACAATAGTTGTTTTTAGTGTGTGGGATTAGAGGAAAAACTTAAAGCTGTCTATTATGGTAAATTTCAAATATGCACAGACATAGAGAGGATAGTATTATGAACCTCCATATAGTCATTACACAGCTTCAACAATACAGGGAAGTCAGATAAAATCCATATCATACAAATAAAGATAGAAATACAAATTGTGGCCTAATGTAGATGAGGGGAGGTGGGGGGAAGGGGAAATCTGTGAGAAACTGAAATCTGTAGAGTAGAGGAGCCTTTCAGTTTGCAGGAACAGTATGTGCAAAGGCTGAGGGGACAAAGATCTTAGCAGAGTTGGAAGCCTTAAAGGTAACTGGAAAAATGAGCAAGGGACAGATCATGCAGACGATTTTAGGTTCATTCTATGAGCATTTTAGAGATATTGATCTGCTTTTCTTGTGGAAAGTAGGAATGGCCAGGGGAAGAGGGAGAGACAAGGTGGAAGTGGAGAGACTGGGCAGGAGGCCACTGCAGTGGAAACAGGCAGGAGTGAACTTGAACTGGGTTGATAATGATGAAGAGAGAAAAATTAGATAGATTCAAGGTAGATTTTGAATATAGACATGACAGGATGTGTGGATGGAAAGGATACAAGGATTCATTGAGAAGAAGATTATGTATAGATAAATTATGTTGCTTGATGATGTCAGGATTTTTCAGGGAACATTCGATTGTCATTTGGTGTTTACCTATGCCGCCATCTTGGTCTCTCTACTCTTGTTTGTGCATTTTTTAAAAAAATGATATATGGAAACTTTAAACTGTAAAACAATTGAGCACTGACCATGTTTAGCCGTTCTTCCTCTCTTGGCAGACCCTTGTACCAGCTTCTACTTGCCCTTTGTCACAGAAACCCATTAAAAAAACTACCCAGCAGGGCTGAATATCCTGTGGTTGAGAGTCATGTACAACAAGACAGTTGGCAGCAGAAACTGCATGCTCAGCTTTTCTCTATTCCCTAATGAATACTTTTGAAAATCATATCAATCTACTTTCATTTTTGCTTCCTTTATTTCATTTCCTAAATTCTTTCCTTTTTTTTCTGATCTACCATTTACACGTACATCTTCAATAGTCTTACATTGTCTCCATTTTGTTTATCTATGCTCCACGTTGTCTTGCCCAGCCTTTAATAATTACCATTAAAGTATACATGCTTAACATAAACAATGATAATAGTAGGGAAGCATGTGAAGTAAAGAGTAAAATTACCTCATTCCTTTGCAATATATTCTTCCCAGAGGAAGCCTTATGCTCTGTGTCTAGACAAATATTATCACACTATCAATGTGGTTCTCAAACTTTGTCACCTAAAACATTGTTGTTCCATATACATATGTAACAATTTGCCTCATAAAAATTACTGCATAGAATTCTGATTAGTATACTATGATCCCTTTTTGTTAAAAAAAAAAAAAAGTACCAAACCCAAACCAATACTAATAAGCATTAAATTAAATTGTCAATACGCACACACATACCTATAAAGATAAGCATTAAATTGTCAAATTTGGTCAATTCTGGAGACTAATAAAGAGGAAGGGGATTTGTTTTCAAACCTCATGCACTTCTGACCTTTGGATGTTTTGATATTGTATAATAGATACTAACTGTGTTTTTACAAAAGACTAGAGACCCAATGCACGAAATTCGTGCAGGTGTATGTGTGGGTGGGGTCCTTCAGCCCGGTTTGCACCCTCTTGCAATCTGGGACCTCTTGGGGGATGTCCAACTGCTGGTTTAGACCCGATCAGGCCTAAACCGACAGTCGGACATCCCTCTCGCAACCCGGGACCCCTCGCTCCTAAACGCCCACCTGCTCGCTCTTAACCACCCGTCTGCTCACTCATTACGGCCTGCCTGCTCGGTCCTAACTGCTTGGCTCGCTGCTCCTTAGTGCTGCCATGGAGGCAGGAGAGGCTCCCGCCACCACCGCCACGCTCGCCAGCTGTGAGCCCAGCTTCTGGCTGAGCAGTGCTGCATTGAGCATCTGCCCCCTGGTGGTCAGTGCGC
>NW_005371441.1:87636-93560 GCF_000412655.1 Myotis brandtii | reverse complement strand
GGCTGCCAGAGGGATGTCTGACTGCCAGCTTAGGCCCAATCTCCCAGGGAGCGGGCCTAAGCCAGCAGGTGGACATCCTCTGAGGGGTCCCAGACTGTAAGAGGGCATAGGCCGGGCTGAGGTACCCCCCTCCAAGTGCACAAATTTTTGTGCACTGAGCCTCTAGTATATAGATATATAGAGATTAAGAAGAACCCTTACACTGTCAACAAAGCAGTTTTGCATCTTTCACCTCATTTCATTTTCAGGTGTTTGTGGGGTACCCATGAAACACATCACTCACACTTACAAATGAGGAATTGAAGATGAGAGGTTACCTTACTAGTCCAAGGTCACATGGTCAGTGAAAGCAGAACTGAAGCTAGGGGCTGATCCTCTCTGGATCATGTGGTACAAAGTGGCTATGTGGCTGTTTTTATTACAGATTTTTCTATTTTAGCCGATGTGTCCTTATAAGCAGAGAAGATAAAGATACCCTTAGTGACCCCAGTATTTCTCATCTCATTCAGAAACTTGGCAACTGTTGGCGGCTAAAACAATTTTGAATAAACATAGTGAGATCAAGACAGTTATGTCATGATGGGAACATGGTCACCACTGTTTGGCAGGACACACCACTCCTATGAGTCTGGCCTCAAACAGGCCACATCATGGGCTCAAGAAGCATCTCTACACTTGGTGTATATTTATTTGCTGGCTCACCAACTGATTCTTCATAAACACCCTGGCTTTATGCTACCCTAAAGCCTTAACTTTGGAAGAGGTCCAGACACAGCACCTGCTATTAATATTTGTTGAAAAACAACCATATTGTTGTAAGGGATGATTCTACAATGCATTGAGTACTGGCAAAATGACATAATTTATAGAGCATAAGATTAGTCCTGGTCTCTTTGCTCCATTCAAAGGCATGGAGAGAAAGACCAGTGGTCTAGGAACTGATTAAAGAAGCAAGTCCTGAGGGAAGCATAAGAATATACAATTAGCCATGTACAGAAATGTCTGGTTGAAAAACATCTTGGAACCCCCAAGTTTCACATCTTGCATCTCATCTACCAGGTGGCCTATTGTAAATAATTCTTCCAAAGACAACAGATGGAGAGATGCCCTCTGAGTCAACCCCAGCAGCAGCAACCACTGTCTATTTTGTCAGCAACAAACTCCCACTGAGTGTCCACCATGTTTCAAACATCCAGTTGACCCTGAGTGCTGAGCCTTTAGTTGATTACTTTGACTCTTACTCTTTATTACCTACTTATGAAAGATCAGTTGTGAATAGCAATGTAACAACAGTAGAATTAATTACATTACATTCTTATCCAAGAAAAGAGACCTGTATCAAAAAAAGGGATATGGTCTGTTAAGAACCTTTGCTACAAAACAGAACATAAGAAACTTTCACATGAAAGAAAAATTATACAAGATTAGGCAATTTATTGTCATTTTTTAAAATGTGAGATATTAAACATAGAGAAGAGTAAATGAAACATTTATGTATACTTTAAAGAATAATGATCCCAGCCGGTGTGGCTCAGTGGTTGAGCCATCGACCTATGAACCAGGAGGTCACGGTTCGATTCCCAGTCAGGGCATATGCCTAAGTTATGGGCTCGATCCCCAATGTAGGGTGTGCAGGAGGCTGCTAATCAATGATTCTCTTTCATCATTGCTGTTTCCATCTCGCTCTCCCTCTCCCTTCCTCTCTGAAGTCAATATATACAGAGAGAATAATGACAAACAAGCATCTGTGTAACTACCACAGAGGAGAAAGAACTGGTACATTTCTAGCATCCTCCAAACTCCCTGCTCATGTGCCTCTGCACAATCCCAACTCTCTCCTCCTAGAAGTGGGGGGTGATCATTTTCTTACTTTTGTTTATGGTCTTATCACCTATGCGTGTACTCCTAAACTAGTAATCTTTAATTTTGTCTATTTTTGAAATTTTTATCAATGAAACCATCCTCTAAGGGTTATTTTATCTTCTTTTTTATGTTTTCTGTTTGAAAGATTCATCTATATTATGCCTACAACAACTTATTTGTTTTAATTGCTGTATAATATTCTACCACATGAATATACTATCTATAACAATCTAGTTATCCATTTAACTGCCGATGGATATTTGGGCTGTTCTCAGTTTCTGGCTCATATGTGCAATGCTGGAGTGAAGATTTAGGTATTTGTATTCTGTTATAAATGGGCAACGTTTTCTTTAGGGTGTGTTCCTAGGAATAGATGGCACCACAAGGGTATGCACATATTCTAGTTTGCCCTAAGAGTTGTACCAATATACACTACTTTGAGAGCAGTGCTTCTTATCTCTATGACAATTGGTAGTTCCAATTATTATTTTTTTTTGTCACTCTGGTGAAAATGTAATGGTATTTCTCACTGTGATTTTAATTGGCATTTCCCTGATCATTGAAGGTTTTTGGCAGCTTTTATACGTTTGGTAGCCAGTGGATATCCTCCTTTATGAAAGGTCTATTTGAGCCTTTTGCCCATTTTTTATATGTAGGTTGTCTGTCTTTTTCTTGTTGATTTCTGAGAGTTCATTATTATTTTATTCACTTAAAGCAACAAATATTTATTGAATGGCTGCTAAGTTTCAGGCACATTTTGGGTATTTGGGATACACCAGTGAACCAACAGCAAAGACCCTGACCTTATGGAGATTATAGTCTAAAACAATGGCTCCCAACTTCTTATGGCCATGCCCCACCTAAGCATCTCTAAAATCCCGATGCCCCACCCCCCGCCCCTGTGACATATAATTCTTATTCAAAAAGTAAACTCCTATTCACGTCAGAACATAAGAAACTTTCACATGAAAGAAAAATTATACAAGATTAGGCAATTTATTGTCATTTTTTAAAATGTGAGATATTAAACATAGAGAAGAGTAAATGAAACATTTATGTATACTTTAAAGAATAATGATCCCAGCCGGTGTGGCTCAGTGGTTGAGCCATCGACCTATGAACCAGGAGGTCACGGTTCGATTCCCAGTCAGGGCATATGCCTAAGTTATGGGCTCGATCCCCAATGTAGGGTGTGCAGGAGGCTGCTAATCAATGATTCTCTTTCATCATTGCTGTTTCCATCTCGCTCTCCCTCTCCCTTCCTCTCTGAAGTCAATATATACAGAGAGAATAATGACAAACAAGCATCTGTGTAACTACCACAGAGGAGAAAGAACTGGTACATTTCTAGCATCCTCCAAACTCCCTGCTCTTGTGCCTCTGCACAATCCCAACTCTCTTCGCCTAGAAGTGGGGGGTGACCATTTTCTTACTTTTGTTTATGGTCTTATCACCTATGCGTGTACTCCTAAACTAGTAATCTTTAATTTTGTCTATTTTTGAAATTTTTATCAATGAAACCATCCTCTAAGGGTTATTTTATCTTCTTTTTTATGTTTTCTGTTTGAAAGATTCATCTATATTATGCCTACAACAACTTATTTGTTTTAATTGCTATATAATATTCTACCACATGAATATACTATCTATAACAATCTAGTTATCCATTTAACTGCCGATGGATATTTGGGCTGTTCTCAGTTTATGGCTCATATGTGCAATGCTGGAGTGAACATTCATGTATTTGTATTCTGGTATACATGGGCAAGGGTTTCTTTAGGGTGTGTTCCTAGGAATAGATGGCACCACAAGGGTATGCACATATTCTAGTTTGCCCTAAGAGTTGTACCAATATACACTACTTTGAGAGCAGTGCTTCTTATCTCTATGACAATTGGTAGTTCCAATTATTTTTTTTGTCACTCTGGTGAAAATGTAATGGTATTTCTCACTGTGATTTTAATTGGCATTTCCCTGATCATTGAAGGTTTTTGGCAGCTTTTATACGTTTGGTAGCCAGTGGATATCCTCCTTTATGAAAGGTCTATTTGAGCCTTTTGCTTATTTTTTATATTTAGGTTATCTGTCTTTTTCCTGTTGATTTATGAGAGTTCATTATTATTTCAATCACTTAAAGCAACAAATATTTATTGAATGGCTGCTAAGTTTCAGGCACATTTTGAGTATTTGGGATACACCAGTGAACCAACCGTAAGACCCTGACCTTATGGAGATTATAGTCTAAAACAATGGCTCCCAACCTCTTATGGCCATGCCCCACCTAAGCATCTCTAAAATCCCGATGCCCCACCCCCTGCCCCTGTGACATATAATTCTTATTCAAAAAGTGAACTCCTATTCATGTGGAGGAGCCTAAAAAGCCATTAACTTGGTCTAAACAAGCTTCCAAAGAACATGTCATCCATGAAAGAGAAAAATAAAAGAACAAAAGGACAGTTGAAGTACTGAGGAAGAAATCACTAACAAATTGTTAAAAAACATAATAATATGAAGTGATGTAAAAAATAGCAAATAAAGTTTCAAAAGATATAATAGAGAACTGAAATGCATAAATATGTCACAATATATATATTTATATACTGTATATGAGGCCCCTAGCACCATAAGAAATGCAAAAAATTCACTGTTAATAACTCATTCTTGAATTGCCCCCCTGTAGGGCGTGTGCCCCACGTTGGAAACCACTGTTCTAAAGGTAGAGAGATAATAAACAGTAAGCACTATAAAGAAGTAAATAATTGCGTATTTTAGGAGGAAAAGAACACTATAAAAATAAAAGAGAGAGAGCACTCTAAGAGGCATAGAAATGCCACAGGTTGGAAAACTGTTACCCTCATTGAGATGTGATCTTTGAGCAGAGACTTGAAAGGTGGCTTGAGTAGTGAGGTAAGGGACAAAAGTAGGCCATAAGGTCAGAGACATAAGGGGATGGCAACAGATCATGTAAGGCCTTTGAGCCATTGTAAGAACTTTGTTTTTTACTCTGAGTGAACTGAATAACCACCTCACACATTCTCTATGATGCCTAAATCATCTAATGACTGAATCAGACGATTGGACACTCTGGGATAATCAACAGAATACAAGAAGATGCTGACTATAGATGTCTATAGGTCTGGAGTTGGGGAAATGAGGCCTAAGACTTAATGGAATACGTTACTGTGAAATTAATGTCACATGGGAATGTGTATGTATGTGTGCATATATGTACATGAGTTCTCTTATAGTATCTTGTGTACATTTTTAATAGTTCATTTTTCTAGGAGAATATCACTTAACTTAATAAGATTATTGATAATGGTCAGACATGAATTTATATAATCAATAGTCACAGGTTGCTTTTCAAACCCTGCAGCTCACTTTTCAGTGATTCTTCTTGTCAAGTTTTGGGCTCCATTTAACCAACGACCTCATGTTCACCATCAAATTCTTAATACATTAATTTTCAGTCATTCAAAAAACACCCAAACATATTACCTACTATATGTGGGAGTCTTTATAATGTCACAATTAAGAATTCAGTCCCTGCAACACCCTTTCTTGATAAAAACTCTCAGCAAAGTGGGAATAGAGGGATAATACCTCAACATAATAAAAGCCTTATATGACAAACCTACAGTCAATGGGCAAAAACGAAATCCATTTCCCCTAAGAACAGGAACAAGACAGGGGTGCCCACTTGCACCACTCCTGTTCAATATAGTAATGTAAGTGCTAGCCATTGTGATCAGACAAGAAGAAGAAATAAAAGGCATCCAAATTGAAAAAGAAGAAATAAAACTGTTCTTATTTGCAGATGACATGATACTGTACATAGAAAACCACAAAGACTCCATAAAAAACCCACTAGACTTAATAAATGAATTCGGCAATGTAGCAGGATACAAAATTAACACCTAGAAATCTATGGCCTTTTTGTACACCAATAATGAACTCACAGAAAGAGAAACAAACAAACAAAAAAATCCCATTTACCATTGCACCAAAAAAATTAAGATACCTAGGAATAAACTTAGCTAAGGAGGTAAAAGACCTGTACT